>NW_021849067.1:374615-380842 GCF_003651465.1 Formica exsecta | reverse complement strand
TCGTCGAGCGAAAGAGATCGGTGATGGGCCAGGGAGGGCGGAAACCTTCTGTAACGTTCGGGAGCATGCAATCTTTCATTCGGAAGATTTCTCTCCGTCAGATTGACGAAACCGGCTCTGCTGCTTCCCGTTGGTACTTCCTCGTTCTCCAAGATATTCTCTAGACTCCTGACATTCCCGTTCGGAAACGCGTCCGCCAGTTCGGTTCGCGATCGCAAATTTGGTTCGGAAATGTCGCGAGGTATAATCCCTACGTGTTCCCTTTCGTACGTTACGCCGGAGATAAAGTCTGCCGACGAAGTGAACGTCTGCGAGGTTCCGATGGATTTGTTTTTCGCGATGATCCGAGGAAGAACGTCCGTGTTGATCGTTTGTGTACTGGTAGACATTCTGCCGCAACTGCCACACCTGCTCGGAGATGCTTCGGCTTGGAGGTTGTCCATTGAACGGGGCATCATGTTCCCGGGAGGATATAGCCGGCCATCGGCCGTCGTTCGTAGCGTCGCTATTTCGCTCTCAAAGGTATCGTTAGCGACATTGACATTCGTTGGCGGGGCAACAGAAGACAAATGCTCGTTATTGGGCGCAATTTCGACGTAACTGCGCTCATCTCTTAACTCGTAATCGTTCGCGTTTTCGTGACACGGACATGGGCAGTGACACTCGCATGGCATCGGCGGTAGCATCTGTCTACTTGGATCGTTCGGGTTGCAGGAAAGACGCGCCGCATCGCCGGGGACGCTTCCGGCGACGGTATTCGTCACGATCGCGTTCCGATCATCATGCTGTTCGGCACGCTCATAGAGAAGCGCCTCGGAATAGCTGGGTACCATGTCAGTTGCGACATCCGTCTCCCGTCGTTGCGCTTGCCGATTCTCTTGATTCCGTTCCGGTTCGTCGTTATGAGGCGTTGCGGGATCCATCAACAGCGCCTCGCTGTAACTAGGCGCTAGCATGTAGGAACCTGGCTGGCTCAGCTGGCTCATAGACGCGTGTATGGGTTCGCCGGAAGTAGGTGTATCATAATTCACGCCGAAGAGCTTGGTGACCTGACAAAGAACTCTTGTATGTATTTCCATTGGGACTTGATCGCACAATTTCTATCTTAAAAAAAAAAATTCAGTCTGATACAACGTAATGGATGTGGTATTGAAAATGTCAATGGTTCAATCATGCGAGATGCAACGCGTGCGTGCGTGCGCGCGATTAATTTAATAATATAAAGTTTAAGATTGTCTTTACCTGATAATCGGCATATTGCGTTTTATATTCGATGATAACCCTCAGTGGCCAGCTAAGCAACAAAGCGCTTAGACACCAGTAAATGTAGCGATTCGTGAACCAGGGATTACCAAGAACGGCGACCAGCATCGTGTTGACATTGTACCCGAGATCGAGACCCTCCCTCATCTCCATATAGTCGTCGCTGAGTTCCTAAGAGGACAAATATGGGTGCGTTATTTCTTTCATTATATAAACTTTCTACTTAAAATTACCCGTATATTAATTATAAGAAACAGCAATCTGAGTTTTTAACAACGATATACGGTCAGTTGTTGCTAATTTTCATACTTGTTCGGCGAAAAATCGCGATCGAGCTTCCTCGAACTCCGTGGCGGACCTTATGTTGGAAAACGCGAAGCCCTTGGTAAGCATAATCTTTGTGATCGGTATCTTCGGCTCGAGTATTAATTCCTTGCTGATGTCCCTCACTCCGCAGTAGTCGTAGTAGTAGTGGGAGGTGGCCGAGTGTGTGTTCACCCTCTCGTAATAAACCTGCGAAGTGAGCCGGAGTGGTGAGGGGGGAGATTGGTCAGGCGCGTCCTTAACCCTTTCGCTATCGCGACATCGCAGTTACTATGTAATTGCAACATGCAGAACGGAATATCTACATCTGCGATTTTTATCGAACGGCCCCTTTATCTAAAGGCTTCTCTAAATACTGAAACACAGATAGCGTGTCAGAATATCGCCTTGAAATAGTGGATCTCTATTATACGACTATATAAAAAACGTACATGTTACAGATGTATCATAACGATGTTTCGAATCTTACGCTCTAAATCTTTCAAATGTCTTTTACATCTCTTTCTAGATAACTTTTCAGAAGGACTTTACGGATGTCTGGAAACGTGGCGGAAGGGTTGAAAGAGGAACGCTAAAGGTCCGATGAAGCCGAATGGGGCTGCGGATGCGTCACCTGCGTCGTGGTATAATTATCCCCATTCCTGTAACGCGTGATTTGCCGTTTTCTGCGTACGTAGTGGTAGGAAACGGCCTTCCACCATATCCTCGGCTGTGCCATCTTTAGCTGCGCCAATTTGGATAGCACACTGTCCTGGCTCTCTGCATGCAGTAGATCGATTCTGATCGGCGAGTGATAACACTCCACCAGATAAACCAGATACAGCATCCCCATAAATGCCACCTGTACGACAAACAGAGAGAGAGAGAGAGAGAAAGAGAGAGAGACAAAGAGAGAGAGGAAGAGAAAGAAAAGAGGGTAAAAGAGCCGCTGGAGCGGCGTGGCATGCATCCAAGCGTGCGTAAAGAGAGGAGGAAGGGAAGCAAGAGGGAAGTCGATATTACTTCTCGTCGAGTGATAAAAAAAAAGACAACGTACGCGGTCGATTCATAATACACAGAGAAGAAGTGGAAAAACTGTCTGCTCTTTTTTTTCGTTCTCCATTTCTAGTGTACATACCGGAATATATATGTAACCGTCGTCACAGGGCGACGATACGTGTTTTGTGCTTTTGATGGGGAACTTGGTGTAGTTGACCATGATCTAAGGAAAAAAAAGGAAGAGTTTTCGTTTGCAGGATCGTAGAAGGATTTCATATAGAATTGTAGCAAGAGATAGATTAATTTTTTCACGTACTTTGGTAACGTTGGCGCATCGACACCACGTCACTGCCGCGAGACAGCCGTATATAAGCACAGTCAGCACCAGGCATTTGCAGTTGGGCTCTTTTTGTAGCGCACCGCACAGCGTCTGGGGGACCGGTCGTTGCTGAGGGTGAAAGATTAATGTGCAGGGGATCGTTGGCTATTGGGAGAGCGGAAAGCGCTCGCGCTCATTGGAAATTAATGCTCGGCTAATGGATAGTGTAACGTCTAAATAAAATTCATAATTTTGCTTCGGATGTTTTCAATATGTGTGCGGGTGTCATGTTAGATCCACATTATTAATCTCTTTTCTATTATTAATCTCGATCTATTAATAAAAATAAAAGAGTTTATTTTTTTGAGTCTTGAATTCAAATTGATCTGGGATTTTTTATATCGTATCGAATCAATGTTAATTTTTATAAATATTAATATCTGTCTCATAACTGTTCATTTTTATTAAGAATAATAAAACTTTATTTTATCTGGCAGAATTACAGTAGTTTAATGTATTATAGTTACATATTTCTTGATTAAGCAGAATAAAACATAGTTTTATTAGGAAAATATGTGTATGTGTATATGTATATATTCATTCTTGTCAGATTCAAGTATACTCTTCAATTGGAATGCAAGTTTTGCTCCAAGAGTCAATATTCTGAGCAACTAATTGGAGTCAATTTCATACGACGTTTGAATTGATTATAGAGCGGAAGAGGTGAACGCGAACGTTCTCGCATTCGCTAACGTACTTCCTCGTTTTCCCGATTCATCGTGATCGTGTTACCGAGCAGATCTCCCCTCGAATTGGACGATTATATCAGACGTCAGAGATGAAATTGCGTCATTTCAGCACCGTAGTATGCCACCCTCCTCGTTCACTCCTCGTCGAATCGCGAACACCCTCCTGCGACCCTGCGGTATCACGGTAACAGTCTATTATTCCTCTCCAATTGAAAAACTTTTACATCGAGATTATGTCATATAGGAAAACACGCGAAACCATTATATTGTATTATTATAAATACATATGAGCGAGCTTCCCATTGAAAAGACCGCTTCTTATTGACACGCAAATTACACGTCTTAAATTGATTTATGTCGGCATTTCGACATTCAATGGAATTCAATACAAAATACATGAAATCTTTCACCGCGAAATTGGCCGGTACAGAAATTTTTCTTTCACTTCAACGAAGTCGAATGAACAAGCAATATTTCACTTCAAAAATTGCAAAAGTATTTTTTTTACTTCATTTCTTTTTCTAAATAAATTCTCAGAGACATTATCTGTTTATGATATCTTTATGGTATTTCGGAAAACTTTCTTTTGGAAGCTGCGCGATCGCATTGTGAGAGTCGAAACGATCGAGTGTATTGACGTTTCGAACGAAAAAAAATAACATAGTACGCACGTGTTCGTGTGGTCCGCGCATTAATTTTTGTAAAGATTGCAAAATCGATTGCCTAGCTATGCGAATTTGATTACGCAAACACGCATGTCGATGTTGAAATTAATTCAGTTTTTTCAAACTCTTACGTTTTGGATTACATGCGCGGTATTTTACAAAAAGCACTCTGTACATAACGACGTTTGGAGAAGAGCATTCTAGTGTGAATAGCGGCGGAATGTTAGCGATGCACAACATGCGAAAATTCCTCCGCGTGCAACGCTACGTTTTCCGATATTAAAGGTATTCGAATATTATTAAAGCAGACTATAAGTGTATGGGTGATATTACATTTGTCGTATGATTGACGAGTTTGTCGGATGTAGCGATTGGCTATCAAATAGAGAATTTCTAGAGGCTGTATCGAGATTCTAAGAATTCTCTATCTGATAGAGAAAACCGATACGTCCAACAAATATTTTGTTGTATGAATGTAATATAGAATGTGATTTATATTATATATAAATGTGTAATATCGGTCTAAGTCCGGCTCGTCGAGCGAAAAAAATTTTGCTCGTAACCGAAATATATTTAGCTGAGCAAACGCGACCGTCGTGCAATTCCTATAATTGCATTTGAATATTAAAATATCTTTACATTGTTTATTGACTATAGATCCATTTCAACAATCAATTTTGTGAAGCTGTGCTTCTGAAACGTATTTATTAATCGAAGAGAAATAAAAATATCATGGGAAAAAAGAGAGAGGGGCATGTATGTACTATGTCGTGCAATCGTCATGCGTGTGTTTTACACACGTTTTACACGCGCCCTTCATACGATTATCGTACTTTACCGCCACTTTGGGGGACATCCGAACGACATTCGCCGCATCCTTGCGTCGCATGCCGCGCGACGCTACAATCACACGAATCCCACGTACATATCCTCGGCAAATTCCAAGGATTTACCCCACTTCCTCACATCAAAGTAGCCCCGCAATGGGTGGAAGATTATCGAGTACACCGATATATCCCGCGTGATCACACGCTCTCAGCACCCGTTCGTAGCGCGTCACCGCGAGGCATGGGTGTGGATCCACTCCCAGGAAACGTGCCGCGATCACTGCTATAAGCGCTCCACCGTACGGAGCGTCCCCGCGGCGGCGCCCCGACTGACAGATGGGGGTGGCCGATGCTCGGCGTCGACGTCGGTGGGGATCGCCGCTGCTCTGCCTGCCTGGCGTCGCGTCGCGTCGCTGCGCGCTCGCTCGCTCTCTTCCTTATCCTGGATCCTTGCCCGCCTTCCGTCCCGATGACGTTCGCACGCGCGAACATGCAACTATTAGGTATGTGGCTCCGCCGAGACCTTGAACAGTCGCCTCCCCCGATGGCTCGCCTATTAATGAGAACGTTTACGAAGGTCGTCGGCGGCGCCGCTTTCCGGACAAGGGCCATCAATTATGCGAATGACATTAGCTTCAGGTTTTCCGCCTTCGACATCCATGACTATTCAAGAGAGAAAGAGAAGAAAGAAGAGAGAATTTTATAATCTTAGGAAACTGTGGCAAATCATGATACTTATAAAATGGGATTCTTTACACGGCGAGTAAAGTTCTACATTTTTGGAATTGGGCGTTCGCACAAGGATATAGTACATTTTGTAACAATACAAAATCTCAATACATTTTCAAATCGTAAAAATAAAATTATAAGAGGGAAGATTACTTTGGATATTTATACATACCACTAAAGACAGTTTCACAGCTAATAGACATATCTTTGTAAAATCATCTTTTTTGAAATTTCGGTTCGGATATTCATCGTGAATGTGATGCAATACTTAATCGCGTACATCCAAGGATCAATGGAGCTATTAATTAATCGGTTAAAGTTACAATATTCTGGCTCGCGAGCTTCCAAATTTCAATTCTCTCCAAAGCGCTCT
>NW_021849067.1:354038-374040 GCF_003651465.1 Formica exsecta | reverse complement strand
CTCTCTTCCGTAACTTCTGTTTTCCGGCTCCGCGCCGTCAAAAGTTTTATTCGCATCCGCGCGCAAGATTTTGGACGAAGAATACAATCATACGTGCCGCTACAATTTGAATGAAACTTTCAGGTGATGTTGTCCAAGACGTCGCTTTAAGTTCTTGTTATTTCGAAGTTCTGCTGATGCGTCATTCTACCGGCGATAAGGTATAAGGGAAGGGAAATCGCACGGCATGATGTCGATCATAAAAGTCGTCGTAATTCTCGAGTTATCCTGTCCTTCCTATGTATTTATCACGCGCAGGAACTATAGCTATGCAGGATAAAAACGCGCGTTTTGGCGCCGTCTCGACGGGTATCTATTGATTGCAATTTGAGATGATGGCAGGCAAACGAACGCGCATATATCTCAAACTATCTGGAAGAAGGGAGCGCGATCTGGAAAAATAAGTAACTGAATTCATTAGCAAACTAATCTCATTATTAACTATTTAAATTACTATTTTTTAATATATTATGCCATTCATTGAGTGTTTTTAAAAAGGAACTACGTTCTTATATTCTATAATTTATGTTTTTGTTCATATTCCTTTACGAGAACTGCAATTGCTTTCTGTTTGTAATTGCCGTTCATTCTTACAGGAAATTTGGAAATTTGGAAAGTTAGAAAATTTTAAAAAATATATTTATTACTCTCAATATTTTTAAACATATGTTAAAACTTCACATTTCTTTTTCTACTTCACATTCAGCTTTTAATTACATGGCGCCTTAATCGAGGAATAATAAAAAGAGGTCGAGAAGAAGTATTAAATTCACACAATTTCTTATTCCGAAAAGCAGAAATGGATTTTTTTCAATACATTTTCATTATATATTTATATTTTACAGATACATTTTTCCTATATTCACCGACTGAGAAATATTCTTGCAATAGATTTGCCTGTGAAGTTTTATTAATGACGATAAACAATAACGCATACGCCCAGTTTAAACAGATAGATCCGCTTTAATATTATTTATGAAAGTACCGCGAGATCTAGGAAGCTGCTCTGACACTCTTTAAAGGATTTGACCTTATTTTTTCAGAGCAATCAATAGACGAGGGTTCTACTAATAAATACTTAGCCAGATCGATAAGTAAGCAAGATCAACAAAGTGTCGTCTAAATAAATTTGCGACAAAATATATATACGTGTGTATGTATGTATATATACCGTTTGGACATGCGCGTATATAATTTCGCAAGAGCGAGGGATTTTATTAATGCACGTTTTCTTAACTGCCGTGAAATGTAATTTATTTCTTATAAATTTAGATGAATAAGAAAATAATTGCATCGAAAAAAAAGATAACACGAGTCAACTTACCACGGTTAATCGTAATTCCACTATTTTGGAATCCGTCCAAACCCGCATTCTGTCTATAGATTGATTCTTTAACCGCCGTATATACATATATGTATATCAATTGATTTTAAGGATATTTATATACAAAAATGTAAGGGATCTCGGAACAAATTTGTTTAGGTCCTTTTTGCCTTTAACATCTGCCAAATGATATAAACAAAGCCAGAAATTTCTGAATAGAGCTTATCGCTTAAATTTCCATACATGTATATTTATGTAAGAGAAAATCAAAATCCATTTAAATGTTTATTTAAATGATTTCACAAAAATTGCTGAATCAGATATCAAAACGTTGCTTGATTAAAATCGATATTTATATACACATAGAAGATTCTTATATTGGTATAATGTTTTCACACATGCTACAATTTTCATCACCATAATATGCTACATTATGTGGTCAAAATCAATCACATTATACACAATGTGTTTCAAGAAATATTTGCCAAAAACACAAATATTTTACTTTTGTTAATCTGAGAATTATTTCTATTAAATATTATTCAGCAATCAAGAATTATATAATTTTGTTTTCATTATAATGGAAGAAAATGTTTATAAGTGACTTTTCTCAATTAAATATAATTTTTTTTAAATACAAATAAAATTCTACTGTAATAAATTTATGAAATTTTTCTTTCTAATGAAAAAGATTTCTAATTAATGACTGCTACATGTATGGAATAAATAAAATTATCACGTAACTATTGGTTTCTAATATAAATAAGAAATTATAAAAAAACAAGTTTTATTATAAAACAATTGAACAGTTTAAGTTTCTTTGTACATTTAATCACTATAAATATATTGTTATATAATTATACGATACCTATATATACACTGAATCTATAAAATTTTATCCAAATATTGATTTAAGAAAGTCTGTTCTATCTTCTACATCTATCTTCTCTGCTTTTCTATTCCTTATCTCACTGTCAGTATCCCTTTGCTTAACTTCATGCAATTCGAAAGTTGTCTCTTTTCCTTGCTTGTGTTTCTTAAGTAATTTCTTACTCCTATCTACATTATACGAGAAGAAGTTGACTTCTCTCTTAGCTTGTGCTATTTCAGTTAAAAGTCTTTGTTTATGTACGGCACGTTCATATGCTAACCGCTCACTCAAATGAATCCATTTAAATCTGTGAGAGAAGATAAAATATAAATGATAGATAAATATTAATCATTTATGGATACAAGTAAAGACACGAAATATATTTTTGTATCACTTATGCTTACCTAGGCAAATACTTGATATTCCACATAATATCATAAAATTTGCTTTTCTTTCTCATAGATATTTGAGTGTTGTTTAATGTTGCTGCTACAAATTTTGCTACTTTCTTACTTTCAAACTCTACCCAACCTTCAGTGAAATGCTTGATCGCCTTTTTCCGCTTCTTTTTAGCCGATTGTGCCTCTAAAACATTTTGGTATTTTAAATGAAATTTGTGTATCAATATAATCAAGAATTTAAGTTAATCCCTATTTTCATTAATTACTTTTGAAAATTATTTTTTTAATATTTATAGAAAACGTTTTTTTAATCGCAAAAATAAAATCGCTAAGATTATGTATAATTTGCGATATTTAAAAAAAAACAATAAAATAAGAACATAAACTAACCATTTTCGGCTAGTTGTAAATACACTCTGTCCACTTTGCCATAAGCCAAGAATATCTCCCGGATCTTTGTGACGTTCATATATTTCGGGATTGTGGACAAATATATTATTCCTCTTTTAACTTTTCTCTTGGGTTTTACCACTTCGTTCGTTTCCATGATAATATTTTTCACAGCGTGTATCTAGCGTGTATGAGAAAAACAGAAAAACTAAAAACTTAGAAAAGTGGGGGAGGATCCAGCTTCAGCGCCACCTATCTTTCGACTCGGACATAGCGAACTAAAACGATCACGTGACAAGGAGTCGACGCCATATTAAAAATTATGCGCGCGATGTCGATTCCTCTTATCTTGTATCATAATCTGTCATACACTATCTCCGTTACTCTTATTTGTATACACATAATTATACTTTTCATGATAAAATTAATTATTCTAGATTATGTATAATTTGCGATATTTAAAAAAAAACAATAAAATAAGAACATAAACTAACCATTTTCGGCTAGTTGTAAATACACTCTGTCCACTTTGCCATAAGCCAAGAATATCTCCCGGATCTTTGTGACGTTCATATATTTCGGGATTGTGGACAAATATATTATTCCTCTTTTAACTTTTCTCTTGGGTTTTACCACTTCGTTCGTTTCCATGATAATATTTTTCACAGCGTGTATCTAGCGTGTATGAGAAAAACAGAAAAACTAAAAACTTAGAAAAGTGGGGGAGGATCCAGCTTCAGCGCCACCTATCTTTCGACTCGGACATAGCGAACTAAAACGATCACGTGACAAGGAGTCGACGCCATATTAAAAATTATGCGCGCGATGTCGATTCCTCTTATCTTGTATCATAATCTGTCATACACTATCTCCGTTACTCTTATTTGTATACACATAATTATACTTTTCATGATAAAATTAATTATTCTATATATATATATTGCACAAGCGTAAACATCAAATAAAATATTACAAAGAAAATTCTATCGCAACTATAATACAGCCATTCCATTTGTCCATTATTATTGAAATTAATAAAAGCACGCCTATTCAATATGAAATATTTAATTTTCGTCATTCCAAATTCCAATTTTCATAGCGACACGTATCGCAAACTATTCGCGTTCGATAATATAAAAAATAGTAAAAAAAATTAACATTCTCTAGAATCAGAGCTGTATTAATATATACTCGATGAAAATGACCGCATTATACAATTTATCTCTTTTACTAATTAAAAATTGATCTTAACTTGTAAGATTAATGAAGATTCGGCCATTGGCAGATTGCTCGTTGCTTCTTTAATGCCCTTTCTAGAGCAAAGGATAATCCTGTATTTATTGTGGTTCATTTGAGTGCGTAGTGTAGATGTAAACGGACAAAAATCATATTGAAGTTAGTCAGATGAACCACAAGCCACAAGTAGGATTATCCTCTGGTCTAGAAAGGGCATGATAAACGCACATATAACATATATAACATATGCTATGGATGCTAAAGAAATATGTCGCATCTCGCACATCCGGTTCCGTTGTTCCATTCCGTTTGTTTCCTGAGATTGAATTCGCGCGCCGCTTTGGTTTGGTTGCACAACGCGCGACGCGCCATGTGTATATGTATGTATGCTTGCATGTGTGTATGTGTATAGTCGTGCATGATAATCGGCCACCAATTCGCGGAAGGACGACGCAATGGATCGCTGAGTTATCGCGATTAAGCGGGCAGAGTGTTTTTTTTTTTACGAAACCGTATTGTCGTCGGAGAAAATCTTGTTGGCGATAAAAGAGAAAAGAGGAAAAGCAGTAACGGACAACGGGAAGAACGGGTAAACTCCACGATCGTTGTCGTCATCGTGGACGACAATGACGGGCAAACGTTACGCTGTCCAACGCGAGCCAAACAAAATGGCCGCCCGCGAATGCTCGATGGTGCTGTTGTTTACCCGTTAGGCTGAAGCAGAGTGGGCATTCCAAGGTGAGGCGCGCCTGTCGTCGATTACTTGGTCGCCGCGCGTCTTTTCTCATCGCTCGGGTTTTATGCTGTCTCGATTACGGGTACAGTAGGGATACTTCCGTTTTTTTTTGTGCGCAGTCAACGTCAGGTAACATTGAAGTAGTGGTAGTGGTCGTTACGTTACATCGTCGCGATTGGCGGTGTGGACTTTTTACGAGGAAGCGCGAAGCTTCCGCTCGCCATCCTCGCGCGTCGCTTGGGTTCGCATTGCGATCGAGATATGCGTCGAGTCAGTAGCAGCTGGATACTCCAAATTCACGAAACGAACCGCCGATAATTGTTCGAACGTAATTTGGCGCGCCCAGGTAATCATAACCTCAATCGTCCCCCGCGATTCGTCCCGTCGAATTCTTCGCGAAAATGCGAGAGTCGATATGTTGATCGTTCGTTCTGTTCCACAGGCAAAGATGTCCAGCTCGTATATCGTCGAGCCGCAAAGCGACTCCGAGAAGAAGGATGACACGTTAATAATTGTTGTAAACGACGATGGAACTTTATCCGTCGATCAGGCGACTCTACAGAACTTGATAAGTAAGTGGCTGCGAGCGAATTGATAAGGTAAAAGATATACGATGAGATTGGACAGATTGGAGATATGGACGAATCAAGTATAATAGTATTTAATTCGCTGCAACATACAACTCACTAAATCGCTTATTATATATTTTTGCAGTGACCCAATCAACCGCTAATGTTAGCGTGGTAAGACTCGGACAAACTGAGACAGACATCGAAAATGGGGATATAACCTTGACTGTAGATCCACCGACATTTACACATCCTACAGCGAGCTCGGTAAGCGCTAATGCCAGTACCGACTCGGGTGGGTTGGTAGATCCTTTTATGGAGATGGATCCAGAACAGTTGGAAAGATTAGAGACAGCTCTCCAAAGCGAAGAGGCAAAGCAGATACTCGGGGAGAATGTCACTGCAATGCTTGGTACTTTGTATATTATTTTTTTTTTGTTAAGTTTAAGCTCTTTTTTTATGATTGCAATGCTAGATAGGAGTCTTCTGTTTACATTAGCGATTTTTGATTACATCTCTACCGGCGTAAATACATGCAAAATTTAAGTTATTATACGTAAATGCACTTTTTATTTCTCCAATGTTATTTAATAGATATTGATTTATTTTGGAACTTCTCTATGCATTTGTTTTTTTTAGATATGTTATCAGTAGAAGAGCAGCAGAATACCATACGTTATAGTATACAATTGGATCATTGTTATACAAGCAGATTGTCGCCCAATGATCCAATACCAAGGGATCCCTTACCAATTGTTGACGATTCACCTGATTCTAATGATGTGCAATATATACATCAATCATTATCTCCTCGAACAACTGTTATGTCATCCATTAATGATGTAGAAAATACTGGAGTTAAGGGCAAGATTACTGTAAAGAGTGTGAGTGTAAGTGATCATATTGTTACATAATAAAATATTATTATAATGTAAGAGGTTAATAATGTCATATTTTATTGTTGTTTCGATAGGCACCATTGCAAAGCAAACAAATGAATAGACCAATACGTAAAGTTACTGTGTCTACACCTACAAATGTAACTGGGCTTTCTAGAGCTAATGCAAACATTGTTGGAACTCCCAAATTATCAGGACATCATCTTACATCGAGAAATCTAACAAATGTCCAGCATGGCGTAACTAAAGGTATTAAATTTTAATCTCTCTGTATTAACAGTTTTAAAAATTTTATTCCTAAAAAAATATAATGCTAAGAATTAATTTCATTATTACGATCATATTTGTAGCGCAAGGCAGGAATAACGAGGAGGAAGAGGATGACGATATCACAGAATCATCCACGGAATCCTCGGAATCTGAACCACCATCTGATAATGATAACGATTCGGACTTTGGTCCTCGTGGAACCAAGAGAACTAATGCCAAGGCTCGAGGCGGACGAAAAGGTCTTACTACCAGGGGCGGTAGCATGGCTGCCGTTCGAAGAAGAGGTCAAAATAAACATCTGGATATGGAGCAGGTGCGACGATTAGACATGGAAATGGCTGCTGCCGTTAATGCAATGAAAACTCCCGAGAAAGACGAGAGATCAGGTGAGTAAAATCAGTTAAGAAAGTGATTGATTTAATGGCTGAATGAAATAATGTAATTTCAATGTTATCAGAGAGGTTTAGTCCAACTAAGAGTAAGAGACAAATCAAAACTCTCGGCGGAAAGAAGAAAGAGGAATCGCCATACGCGGAGGCGTCTCCGTCTGATGAAGCAGCATACGAGAAACCGCTGCAAACGACAAATCAAGTGAAAGCGAATCTAATTAACGCCAATATGATTAAGGGCGATATGATATTAACAAAACCTGGTCAAGGAAGAAGTAATCAAAAAGTTACTTTTGTTCAAAAACAAGTCCCAATGAAACCGAACGAACTCAAGAACATCGGGCTTAAAAAGCCCATGATGTTTCCTAAGGGAAAATCTGTGAATCAAACGGGTACAAAGTTTTTTGCAACTAAAGATGGGAAATTAGTACCAATAGCATCTAAAACAATGAGTCCGAATATGCAGGTTTCTCAAGTAAAAGCAACATTGACACAGCAGCATGTATCACAGCAATCTGCACAGGCTGTGAGCCAAGGATTATCAGTGCAGCAGCAATCGAAAATTTCTTCACCAACTAGTAGTACTCCATTAAAGATCAAACTTGGCGATATAAAAAGGGAAAAGAGAAAATCTGATACTAGCATAGAATTATTCTCAAAGGGAGAAGAAAATTCTGCAAAGTCTATAGAGAATAAAACACTGGATGGTCAGTGTTTTTCTAACTATATTATCATATTAAAAGTAAATCAAACTGATTCAAATCTTTCATTGAATTGTACTTTTAAGTACTAAACCATTTTTTTACAGGCGCGAAGAAACTTAAAAAGGATAATCGGAAGGTTCCGGGATATGTAGCTGATACTCTAGGTCCAGCGCTTTTTTCAACACCAGATATAATCCGACGTGTTGGTTCAAATAGCGATGGAAAAATTGCAGATAATACTGCAACACCTATAACTCCAACAACACCTACTGCAACAGTAGTATCTACATCCGGATCATCGACAATTCCTATGTCCGCAATCACTTCATTGGATATTGGCATTTGTGCTGGTTCAAATGTAGCACAAAACATTGCTTCTAATTTTAGTAATAAAAGGACAATATCTAATATTTTAGAACAATCTGTTGAATCAGAATCGCAATTAAATCTCGATGAGAGTAACAATGTATTACCAGCAGATGAGAACGAACAAAAATCGGAAATGAAAACACCTCTTGAAGAATTGCAACCATCACTGGATTCAGGTAAAATTAGATTTTAGACAAGAAAGTTTTATAATTTTGCATTTCCCTCTAGTGCTGTTATTTCTATACACTATTTATTCACAAGTGAATTTTATAAAATTTTTGCTTATCTTTATATTTGTAATTGCAATATATGATATTTTTTCGCGTTTCTGTTATTTTATTTCTCTTTATTTCCCTGTTTAAAAAAGATGATCCCATTGTAATAAACATATTTTAATATATCTTGTTACTTTTTTTATTGGATTCTCTTTATTTGCACACACACACACATGTTTTATATTGTCAAGGATTCAATGTATGCTTGGTGAAATTTAAGTTTTGCGATGCTATCATATGTTTTCTTAGTGCCAAATACTGCTTCGTCAGAGGGAATTATTCAACCTGTGGTACTACCTCATGTCCCAAATCATGTTTCTAAAAGTAGTAAGTTTTATCATTAATTAATATTGTACTATTGTGTGATAAAAATGTGTTACACATACATTTGTTTTTCTATACATCTTTCTACAATGATCACAATTGCATCCTATTCTTTATGATTTAAATCTATATTACCATCTATTTTTTAAATCTAACCCTATTTTTTCGATTTTTTTTCTAAATATTATATTTATATTATAACAATAATTCATGAATACATTCTATGTTTTTGTTAAAGGTGGGATTGAAGGAGAAGAACATTTGTTTGCTACTTTAGAAATGGAAGCCAGCAAGCATGAAGAAGAACTTCTAGCTGAAGCTTTACTGTTACAAGATGAACTAACAGACGATTTAGCTGAACATGTAAGCATGAATAATAATAATATATGTTCTTACTATTAATAGTAAAAACATATAATATTAAAAAAAAAGTTTAATATAAGTAACTTAAAAAATTTATAGTGTGTGTGCATGAAAAGAATATGTATGCAAATAAAAGAATATTTGGAGTCTGGGTTAGTTTCTTAACATGTCACGTGTAAGCTTTTTCTGAACAAAGGAAAAATATCAAGGTCCTATCAGAACTCGATTTTAGACCTCTCTCCCAATAGGCAACCACTCTGCCATTGAGCCATTTTGTCACCCCCATATTATCATATTATCTCTGCTCACTTACATATTCTTTCCCAATGTCTACACACGAGTTTCCAATATTTTTTTAGGCCTACGATAGTGATAAACAACTGATAAAATAGAACAGCTATACAATTTTTTCGAAAATATTTCAATACTTAATTACTTAAATATTCATAAATTTACATAAATATATATATGCGCTTGTGCATGCACACGCATTATATATATATATACGTACATATATAAATACATAGCACAGTAAGTACATACAAACATAAAATAATTATAAACACATAAAACGAATACAATATGTTATAATAATAGGATTAATAAAGATTCTATTATTATATAACATTTTGAATTAATCATTAATTTATAATTTATATATTTAAGTGACAAAGAAATTACTTTATTTTCGAACATAACCTTGAAATATTGATTTATTTTGGTATATTTATCTATTTGTGTACATATATTTTAATAAATTAATAAATGCATTAATAAATATCTAATTTATATGAATATTTATTTATAAATTAGATATTTATTTCAGTATTATATTTTAATGATTGTAATAGATTGATTAAATAGTTTTGTATGTTTTGTATTTATGCAATTCTCACAATTATTACCAATAATTTTTACCAAAGACAAGTTTTATTATAAAATAAATCTTTTTTTTCCAATCACATCTGATCTAATTATTTATTTATTTAGGGTTTTTCCTGATTTTTGTTGGAGAATACAAATAATTTTTGATTATTTTTGGTTATTGCTTATTGTGATCATTTTTATTAATATTAAAAATTTTTTTTTTTATCTAGAAATTGTGTGTGAAACGAGACATTTTTATTTAGAGATTTTTTTTAACAAACTGCGATTCAAAATTAAAATATCACCTTCTTTAAAATAATCTTGTGTACAAAAAAATTTTTGGACAAAAATATTATTAGCTTTTGATTTGTTATTTGCTTTCTATATTTTCTCGCTTTTATTTCGACGAATCACACACAAGATTTATGTAGGACATTTTTTGGAAAAAAATGGTGTTTTAATAACAAAAATCAATCGGTTTAATCTTTTTGTTAATGAGGCAATGCATTGCTTTCATATTTTTTTATCATGTATATATTATATTTTTTATATTTTTATTTTGTATCAATACGATTTTAGAAAACACAATTACATCTTAACCTAATGACTGTCTCTTGTACTTCTTATTAACCAATTTTTTTGATTAATTATTTTAATTATTAATAATAATTAAATAACACACACACACACTCTCTCTCTCTCTCTCTCTCTCACACAGTTTTCCATTTTTTTTGTCTTTCTCTTCCCCTCAAAAATATTAAAAATAGAAATAATTAAAGTCAATTTTCTTATTTTTATTGTTTATTATATTGGATTATATGGATTGCAGACTACACTAGTTGATGCCACACCACCTGTGTCGGAATCATTGACATCAAGCAGCATGCTTATGCCTACATTAATAACATCTGAACAAGAATTAACCAAACCAGTGGAAGCGACAACGACGACACAGATTCAAACAAGTATTCCGAAAGAAACGAGCAAGAAATCTTCAAAGGATGATAAAGAGCCGATTCAGATCATTCGGGGTGGACGTGTGATTACATTACCACCCATTGAAGCACCTGCAACTAGAAGTAAACGATTGCAAGCCAAAATTGAGATACCACAGAAAAATCCCGAACCGATAAAGAAGATAGAAAAATTCACGTGAGTTTACTATTAACACTATACCATACTGGATGCATCGGAATGCAATATTGTTTGGTTTTTTTCGGGTAGGTTCGATTTGACTATATATATTTGTGATTAGTACTGTGGGCAGTAATGCACATAAAATCGAATACATTAAAACTTAAAGATAATAGACCGTACGGGGCTCTGGTATAACGAAGTTACCTTCCTTCTGTAAGTTCAGGGCCGTAGAAGGTATTGTTTCACATGACGGTTACTCGCGAGATTTGCATGAACATATTCTTTCTAGAGAGGAGAAAGTATTGCGCTCGCAGCTCTGTGCATCGAGCCCATTCAGCGGACTCAACAGTTGGATAGCAATCGAACGTGATTGGTTCTTACTTTTAGAACCAACAAATCAACGTCGAGTATTGACAAGATGACACAATTACATCTTAACCTAATGACTGTCTCTTGTACTTCTTATTAACCAATTTTTTTGATTTTTGCATTAACCAATAAATTTCCTTTTTTTTTTTTTTTTTTCCAGCGGTAGAATTACTAAATACTTTTCCTTGCAATGCACATAACTTGCTTCGAGTTGCACGATATAAAATGAATTTCGGAACGCAACTTGCATTGCCGTATTTTACATACAAAAGCAATAATTATTTTATTAATTTATATTATTATTTTTTAATTATGTGCCCATTGCTGCATGGCTGATGGGTTGTCATCTCTACTCATGTTATCTGGGACTGGCTTAGTGCGCGGAAGGGATGCAATATACTCTTTTGCGGTATACTATTATGAGGTTCCAGTGTATATCCAAACTCATTGAATTTTTTAAATACTGGAATAAGTTTTGAATGGTGGGGGCGACCTAACTTTGAGGAGACAGTCGTTATATCGTTTTGAAGACGTCTATCTTTGTGATTTTCTTGACTGACTAACAAAGATTTTCATATAGAAAATCGCTATAGATAAAACAAAACAGACGTTCTCTGAACGTTAATGCTATTGTTTTTTCAAAAAAGGGCCATGTGCCATGGGAAATATAATGTTCAATGTTCAAATCGCAAAGTACCCTCCCTCTCCCCTTCTCTTTCCGCAAATCTTGCTTTCATCTCAGAAAATTTTTCGTCTAATTTTATATGGCTATGTACTATTGTATACAAATTAAAAAATATTAAATCGTGTTCGAGAATTAGTTGTCAGATAAAGTGACGTTTGACTGACCTATTAGAATAAAGGAATCTTTGCTCTTTTCATCCTGATTGGACAATGAAACGCTATTATACTCGTATACAAGTGAATTTTTGAACCCAACATTGGCTGCAATGATAACATAAAGGGTGTTTTGAAGCGAAATTGATTAACTTTACCAGCGTGTTCCGGAGGTCATTCTAATAAAAAAAAAGTTTATATAGCGTGAGTTGATTCGGTTTCATTATCGAGATATGAGCCGAAAGAAAAAAAAACAAGGTAAAATTTGTCGGTTTCGCTCTGAAACACTTCATATAATGATATTCTGTCGGTGGACGGAAATCCCAGAAGGAATAATAATAATATTTTCTATATTGATATCGTTCTAAAACACTTTGTAGACAACTTCATAGTTTTGAAAATACAGAGTTTGGAATTTAAAATCCGAATAATTTTAAAGAAGAAAACAAAATGGAGAATAATAAAGTTTTATTTACGTAATTATAATACTCAGTTTTATTAAATGTAAAAGAAAGTTGAAGAGTTTTGAAATGAATAACATAAGCTGATTTATGCTGTTTTGTTGTATTTACCTCATAAATTGATTATAGTTGGAGGCCAGATAATTATTCAAAGGCTCTAATTATAAAATTTAAAATATTATATTCGACAATAATAACTGTTATAGTCCGCAAGTTCAACAACTATTACACAACAAAGAAGAGCTAAAAATAAATGATGAAGAAGATGATGATGATGATGAGGAGGATGAAGAGGACAACTCAGATTCAGAAGATGATCCAGATCGATTATGGTGTATCTGTAAACGACCGCATAATAATCGATTTATGATATGCTGCGATGTCTGTGAAGACTGGTTCCATGGGAAATGTGTACACGTTAGTAAGGCTATGGGTAAGTATTTTCATATCTATATAGAAATATAAGCTTTAAATGACGAGATGAAATATTTATAATCAGTGATATTTATATTGTACATACGATAGGTCAACAAATGGAGGAGAAAGGTATAGAATGGGTTTGCCCAAATTGTTTAAAGAAGAAAGCTGAAGAGGAGAAAACAAAGTCGAATTCGCAATCGCAATCTGGAAAACAAAGAACGAAAATTGAACTAGTGAATGAGAATTCAGTATCGCAGAAAGTGTTATCGAAAGAAATACCTCTATCAAGTCTTTCGGTTGACTGTGGTGTTACTCCAGTTTCTGGCACGATGCAGTGTGTTGTATGCAAGAAGGAAGCCAGAAATTCCAGCATTTATTGTTCAGACGCGTGTATTCTCGCGCATGCTCAGGAAACTTTGACTAAGGACAAACCCGTACCAACGGGATCAAAAGCCATAAAGTCGCCTATAACAGAAACTACTAAGGCAAAACCCGAAGCTAGAGTGGTAGTTCTTGACAGAAAAAGTGGCAAACTTCTTACTGGTACATAGATTACTTAGTTGATGTTCAATATTAAATGAAAATATATACTTTTATTCATTTTTTGTCTCTAAATTAATTGTGCATGTAACATTTTTATTCTGCGCATATTTCTTGTTCGAATAAGGATGGAGATTGATAGGAAAATTGAAGATATAAAGAGATTCTTGATAAGTTTAGAATAGAGAGATTAGACTGTACACATATCTAACTATACATGAATTATCATTATTTCAGGTGCAAATGCTCCTACGAGATCTAATTTGCGATCATGGTTGAAAGAGAATCCAACTTTTGAAGTGATAGGAGCTAATAATATCAATACGCTGCAGATAGCTGGGAAGCTTGTCACACAGATCCAAACATCTGAAAAAACTGTATGTACAAAATATAAAATTATTAATATTAAATTTAGTAGATTAAAATAGTATAATTATTAATACGTTATAATAATTATCAATTACGTATAGAGAGAGCTAAAAGATATATAAAAGATATATTATAAAATTATTTAGATTTTTATAAATATAAGAGTCTGAGATTCACAAAAAAATGTGCAAACTATATTTTTAGACAAAACTGACACAGCCGATTAAAGCGCAAACCATGCCAAAGATGATCTACACGAAGGTAGTTGGATCGAAACAAACTGTTTTAGCATCCAATAAAAAGATTACAATAATTCCCGCTACACAACAGCAAGTGAATGTGTCGCCGAGCAATAAACCGATGCAGCTGAAACAGACAATAATCTCCACGGCGCCGGGAAAAAGCCCTGTAATATTGAAGACGGCAATGCCGAAGAGTGTCATGTCGACGCAATTGAAACCGCAAGCAACGGGCTCGCCAAAGCAAACGCCGATTAAGAAGCAAGAAACAAAGCCATCGCCGTCCCAATTGAAGCAACAAATTAAGCTAACGCCGGTGAAAAAACCGGAAGCGGAACCTATACGAGTAAATATCCGGAAAACGCTGACGGAATTACTGTCCAGCCGTATAAAAGAAACCGAAGATCTGAAATTAACTGACGAGGAGATTGCCGACTTGGCCTTCAACATAGAGCTCGAAATGTACAAATATTTCAAGGATACAGGTTCCAAATACAAAGCAAAGTACAGAAGTCTTGTGTTCAACATAAAAGATACTAAGAATCTGACGTTATTCAGAAAGATCGCGGACCGTTCCTTGACGCCGGACGCAGTAGTACGATTGAGTCCGGATGAGATGGCCAGCCAGGAATTGGCCGAGTGGCGGGAGAAGGAAACCAAACATCAGCTGGAGATGATAAAGAAGAATGAATTGGATTTAATGGCTCAGGCCAAATCAATCGTCGTGAAAACTCACAAGGGCGAGCAAATAATCGAGAATGACGGCGGAATTGATCATGTCGATCCTAAGACACCGGTGCAGGATATCGTTACCGCGTTGAATAGCGGTGATAGCATAAGTTCCACGGTCGACGATTTGGAGAAGGATAAGGAGGTTAGACTGAGGTCGCGAATGGACGCGAAAAAGTCAAAAAATATGGACGAACGCAGGAGGAAAGACAAGGAGAGAGGTAGGGAACGTGATAATGTAAAATCCAAAAGCAAGGATCGTCGGGAGAGAAGTCACAGCCGGCGTCGGCATAGCCGTGATCGTGATCGCAGCAAAACGCGAGATAAAAGCAAAGATCGAAAGTCTAGAAATAAAGAGAGCAGACGCGATAAAGATAGAGAGCGTGAAAAGGATCGAGATAGGAATAAAGATCGAGATAAGATGAGTAGAAAGGAGAGCAGAGAAAGAGGCCGACAGAAGGAAAAGGACAGGCATAAGAGTAACGATAGTTGGACGAGAAATCGTAGCGAGAGCAGAGAATCCAAGGATATCGATAAGAAAGAGGAAGAACGAAAGAAAGAGACGGAGAAAAAAAAGGAAACCTCGCCGGCATCTGTAGAAAAACCGATCGAAGATCGCCTCTGGCGGCACATAGAGGACGAGGCGACGACGAATACGATCGACGGAAACGATTCTGACATATCGGACAGAGAACCCAGCTCCACTGTTACGATCAAGACGCCCGACATA
Source organism: Formica exsecta (assembly GCF_003651465.1). NCBI lineage: Eukaryota > Metazoa > Arthropoda > Insecta > Hymenoptera > Formicidae > Formica > Formica exsecta. Next base: position 358,183 of record NW_021849067.1, on the reverse strand, counting down.
AACGAGGAGCCTGAGAGAGACAAGGAACAAGAAACGGACAAGGAAACGACGACGAAGGGCGGCTGGCGGACTGTTTGGCGCGGTTTCGTCAATATGGTTGATGTTGCCAAGTTCTTTATAACCGCGCAAGAGGTGAGCGGCAACGCTAAAGATCTTATGGACGATCTACCGGACACCGTCGACGTTGTCGGCAGGATCAGTCATGAAACTGTTTGGGACTATATTTCAAAGATGAAGAGAACCGGCTCGAAGGAAATTCTGGTCATCAGATTAACGGCCGCAAACGACGAGGAAAAGATTCCATATATAACTCTATACAGCTATTTGAATAGCAGAAGTCGACTTGGCGTCGTAGGCAATGTCTCCAAGAATATCAAGGACTTTTACATAATGCCGTTTTCGAGTCAAAGTACGATACCGCCAGTGCTCTTGCCACTCACCGGATCTGGCTTCGAGGAGCATAGACCGCATCTACTTCTAGGCATCATAGTTCGCAATAAGAAGAAACGACTAGCGGCTATACCGCCGGTCGTACCTATGAAGACGTCCAAGAAAGAATCCGACAGAAGTTATACACCGCCGTTGGTCAGCGTGCCGAAGGAAAAAACCACATCGCCGCCACCGTCCTCGTCATCCATGTTATATCACAAAGCGACCGCGTTAGATTCGACGAAAGAGAAACCGACGGTGACGCAAATGACATTGGAATCTCTCAACAAGGCACACATAGGTATGTCGCGTGGCGTCATAGACACTGCAACGATATGCAAGATCGTGCCGGAGCTGTCGTCTAAGATCGATCTAACTTCATCGCCCGGCAAAGTCGCATTGGACGACGATGGGGATGAACCTTACAGTCCTGGCGAGATGGACGACGACATGAATAATCTGCAGACCACCACTGATAGCGCCGCCGGTATCCTCACATCCAGCAAAAATTCCACGGAACTGCAGAGAAAGATGGATGAGCTGAATCGGCAAATCGAGGAGCAGAAACAACAGATCGAGGAGCAGAAGCAACAGATACAGAGTATTAGCTCGTCGTTTCTCGACGAAACGACGCCGACTCTGCCGGTGAGAATTTCCCTAATTTCCCATTTTCGCGATCTCGATTTATTGTTATCGTCACCTTTCTGTGCTTATCCTGATGTAAATAAAATTGATTTGGAATTCGTCCATTTTTCCACACGTTCCCGATTCCGTGCCCTGAGCTACTCTAGATTCTTACTTCTGAGAGAATTTGGCCAAATGTGTTTATATTATTAGAAATAATTTAATTAATAAAGTATTTGACCGGAAAAATTGATCATTTAGCAGATTGAATTAAAAGATTGAATCGATATTCATATATCGCATGTGTAGCTGGATGTGTAAAAAAATTGTAAATAAATTTTTCTACATTTCTCATTGTATTAAATCCGTATTAAGATCTATGAAATATCGAATTTAGTGATTGTAATAGATATTGCTATTAAAAAATGAATATATATGCAGCGTTTCGAATTGTAACTCGATCAATTGGTGTGTTTACTGAAGTAGAAATCTGTCAGAGTAACTCTTTTTTCCTTTTACCGATAATTTTTTTTTCTTAATGATATTTGAAGAAAGAGAGGGCATACAGAATGCGAAATTCTATGATGGCTGAGCGAAAATAGAGAATACATTCGATATATGTTTTTATCTGTGAAAACAATATATTTATGTTTTCTTAATCTTTCTCAAGTAATCTCGTATTGATAAAATATAAATTATAGATTTATCGATTTATATTCCATTAATCGGGGCAATTATGTACCAAGACGACGATACGATCGTTGTTGATAATCGTGAACATTACTGATTTTGATCGATATCTCTTATTACTCAATCTATACTTTTCTATCGACATTTTCTATCTACGCTTATTTCAGGGTTTGGGACTGGATCCACCTAGCAATGACTGCGAGGAAGCTTACAGCCCATCAGATGCGCGCTCCTTCACGCCGCCTCCGCCCGAAATCACCAAGTTCGCGCAACCCATCCTCGACAAAGTCTCGGACATCACCATACCGCCAAATCTGCAAGAGATCCTGGCGAACGTCAAACGACAGGAATTCTCCAAAGTGGATCCTTATCTTCCATCTAAACCTAGCGCGTCGTTTCTACCCGCGGCTGGCACGTCACTCTACGCTTCAAACACGGAGAAATATTCGCCGTCTTCTTCCAGAATCAATCAATCGGAGAAAGCGTTGCCTGAGGTTCCGAAAGAGAGCAAGAGCACGTTAAGCACACTAAGCGATCTGGATTTGATCCGGAAGGCGGAGGAGGAATTGGCTGCTGTTGCTGCCGCAACGGCGGCAGCGGCAGCGTCGGCGATGCCGAGCGTGTCCGCGCCAACATCATCATCATCCTTGCTCACATCTCCTGTCCCGAATCTCGCCCTGACGCCGCCGTCCGTCGGTTCGTTGAACGACGCACCAATACCGCCGCAGGCTCTTTCGTCGCTTCCCTCGGAGCCCGTCTTAGAAGCTTCATATAAGCCGACTCCCTCGGACTCCTTCAAGAAGACTTTTGCTCCCGAACAGCCGAAGCCGCCTGGTCTCGAGGATGAGGATTTTCCAGCGTTTCCTTCGACTCCGCCAACGATAGATGTCTCTAAAGCGGCGGCATCTCGCTCGAAAATCTCGCCCAAGACTGGTATCGTGCTGAATGTCAAGCGGAAATTAAGCGACGAAGGTAGTTCACCGTCGCCCTCTAAAGTACCGAGGACTAAATCGCGTTGGGGTCAAGGACCGTCTGAGTAAGCCAGTCGGATCTCTGTGGTACGGTGAACTCCAAGAATATAATCGTTTTATGTATGCTGTTCAATAATACTATTATCGTCAACATTCGAAGCGAAAGAGCGAAATAGTTTGTTCTGCGCCGAAAGAAAACGAAAGAGCGATAAACTATGAAAAACCTGATTGTAACTTGTAACATAAATGTACAAGAAGTACGAAGTGTGGAAATGCGTCTTATATGCGATAAAAAATAATTGTATATGAGATTACAAGCGTAAAAGACAAGAGAAAAAAAGAAAAAGGAGAGGGAAAAAGAGAGATGACGTTCGTATGTTCGACAACAATGAATCATCAATTACGCGTTTGTGTAAACATTCGTCGCGTTCGGAATAAATCTTTATGAAAGATTTTAGACACTATGTATTCCACGAGCGTGTCGAATATAGATGTAGATAGAGCTTCTTCGTGACTACCGAATTTGTAAGAAAAAAATGCGATATCCTGTAACGGGATGTACGATCTATATCAGAGCTTTATCCGCCAGAGAAAAAACTATTCTCTACCTTTCTTCCACAATTTTCTATCCACCACTCCCTTATCAAGGACAAACTTTGTTGAAAAAACGTGAAAGCCGTTGTTGTCCATCTTCCAAATCTCGCTATGTTTATCGACGACGTTCTGCACGTGGCAATGCCGTGGCAGTGGCGGGGAAATCCAAAGAAAGTCCTGACAGATATATCTGCATAAAAGTATCTCCATTTCGCTCGCGTTGAATCGCACATAAAAATGTGAGCATAATTATATTAATGAGATACTAATGCATGCACACTTGCACACATCTACAGATTTATAAACGTTACAGTTATGGAAGAGGTACAAAAAGAAATACGATCCACGTGCGAGTGAGATGTAAACGTGATTCTTACATGCTGTGCGTGCGCGCGCACGCACATATGCACGCATGCGTCAAATTCTCACTCTGATATTGTCATTGTACGCGTTATTATTCTTGTAAATACCAAAGCAAAAAGGTAAATAAAACTCGACGATCATGATTGCGTCATATACGACACGTGGTGTATGAGCGTGACATGGGTATGTATATACATATATATAAGCCGAGTTAAAAAAAAAGTTTCTGTAATATATTTTATTAAAGACTTTTCACACATCTGTGGTCCCCCGTGTTAGTGGTAGCCGCGATTCTCTTATATAAGATTGGATATACGGGGTGTCTGTATTTTAAAATTCGAATGCAAAGATGTGTCAACGGGACACTTGGTTTTCCAGAGAAATCGCAAGTGAAAAAAAGTAAAAGAATTAATATACAATAAATATGATTGTAAAATCATATATGAAGATACATAAATATAATTTTTTAATATA
>NW_021849067.1:352770-353948 GCF_003651465.1 Formica exsecta | reverse complement strand
TATTAAAAAATTTATTTCTATCTTCTATATTCTATATAATATAAAATCAATATTTCTTTTAAAAAAAGTGTTTGAAGCATCATTATACTGAAAACATTTTCGATTAAAAAAAAAATATCGATTATCGAACATCTCATTTGTTTCATACCATCTCATTTGTGTCATGATATCCGATTGATTCGGAGAAATGACAAGAATTTAATTTCATTTGCGACTTCTTTTCTTCCATAGAAGGAGCGATAAGATTACGTATCACGTTGCGAGGCTGCGTTTTAAGATGAACATGCTATACTTTAAACAAGCAGGGATATGTACATAAATCGCAAAATGTTGCTCGCATCCGACCAAAAATACTGATCACACGCGTACATACATGCATGCATAATTTGGTTGTAAATTTATGGCAAAATCTGGTGCGACCAATGTTGAATGCACGCGCATTCGACATCGTGCATTTCCTATATATATATGTATATATAATACATAGAATGTTAGAGCAGTAAGTTCATCATTTTTCTCTTCCATAAAGCGTGAAAACATTAGTTATTGGAATTCGATAATGCAGGATTACTCTCGTAGCGTTTAATTTTGTATGAGTGGTTGCACTTGTAGGCGAGCGCGTGTCATACACAATAGCAAAATTTTCGGATTCACATGGAATGAACATAATAAAAATGCATACAATATATAACATATCGCAATTTTGATGCGGTTTTTTGGTAACTTCTCATTCTTTTAACGATTTTCAAGAATTTAGCTTGTTAAAGAATTTGGTTGATGATAGAAACATTGATGTTTGTATTGTGCGAAATATCGTTAGTTCTTTGAAACTGTATTTTTTCAAATCTTTTGCAAAAATTTTTAGAAGAAAATATTGTTATATATTTTCACTGGTATATATATATATATCGAAATGAACTTTGCCTTTTTGTTTTCAAGTTTCTTAGGCTTTAAAGAAAAAAAATGTAGCATACGTTTGTGATCTTTACATACAAAATATGACCTGGAAAGAGCAACTGGTATATGTATTATTCGAATTTATATAAATATGTAATTTAAATCGCTCAATTATTTAGGAATCGCGTATTACGCAAAAAATAACTTTGTAAACGCGTTTGTTTGAAGATAACATCCGCGCAAACGTTTTTATGTATAGATGACAGAGTAGAGAAGAGCGG
>NW_021849067.1:297985-352541 GCF_003651465.1 Formica exsecta | reverse complement strand
GAGAATAGCGGTTTATATCTTTATTTGTAGATCATCAGGCTATGATAATACTGAGCTAATTTAGCGATTTAACTTTAAACGCGACTAACACAGGCGCCACTATATATATAATACAGCGTATATTACATTTACCCAAATTATTGTATGTTCGTACGATTACGCTATACACTATATCTATATGTTTAAGGATTATTTTATAAGATTTAGCTATTTTATTTTAATATTGCTCGCCACACTTTTATACCGCGAATATTCGGCTGGTAGCACCTCATTAATATTGTGTATGTACTCACTTCATTAATGTCGATTTTAATTCTAATGCAGATTATAATACGATTGTTGATTTGTTTAATTATCATCTCTCTTCGCGCTTGAGCAATATAATGCATTATATAGCAACGTATTTTGTGCAATGTTCGTTGATATATTTATTACCGAAAGCGTATTTTTCCCGAGAAATATGTCGTCGAAAATTTATAACGATTTTATAATTTCAAGATTGCACATAATAGCAGCATTTAACATTCACTGGCAAATATCTGCAATAAAAGGATAAGAAATAATATCATTTTTTCATAGTATTTTCTGATCGTATCTCGAAGTGATTTCATGATATAATTAGTTCAAAATTACTAAATAGAAGTGTTTGGAAAGACTGATGGTATATCAATTATCAATCGAGATATGTTTCGAAATAGAGCATATCATATTCCACACTATTTTTTCGCAAATGTTTGATTTATTTTTTCAAATAATTCAGATAATTATATTCTCCTCACAATTATTTTATCGCAACATTTCGAACAATTTCGAAGTTCTCAGATTTGTATTTTGCAATGTATCTCACATTCAAGATCAAAATTCAAATATTTCAATGAAACTTAATCACGTAAAAAAAATTCGAATTAAAGTAAAGTTTTCACTATTTATTGCTCTTTTCTTTTTTTAAAATATAAATGTATTGCATTCTTTTAAACAACTAAAGATGATATTAATTAGAGACATTCTCAAATTTCGCGCGTGTGTGTGGCATGCGCATGCGCAAAGTTAGACATCACACACAAAGCAATAAGCTGAATGTGGCCGTGAAACTCTTTCGACTGATCGATCAATCGCACAAGCGATTGATCGATTTGCATAGTCAACTTTGCCCTCGTGGAGGTAGTCATTTCCGGTATGTTAGCTCTATCGTCCATTTTTCCCGACACGCGCAATGGAGATAGAGCCATCTTGTTCCAGAGTCCGACGTGGCGGCCGGACTGCCAGGCGACTTGCGATTCGACATGATTTTATGTAAGTACATATCACATTAACGTTTGCGTTCTTAGCGTTGTTTGTCAGTCGATAATGGTGAAAATGCTCTGTTGAGAACAATACGAATCTTTGCATCTCGGATGCAATTGAACGACGCCTCGGAGAGCCGACCACGCCGCGTGTCCGCCAAAGCAATTTTTGCGGTACATTAATCGTTATCTGTTCGAGGTTTTTAACGATGTACAATTTTAATACTATATATTCATCGAACCTCATTCGGAACGATTGTGCCGAGAGATTTGCGATTATGCTTATTCAGCGTTGTAATTAATTCATTGCAACCTCGCCGGATGTAACCGCGCGAGTACGGTTTCAGAAAGCATGCTTTACAAAATGTAATATATACAAGAAATTATTTATTATCATTTAATTTATTATTATTACTATTTAATTTATTATTATATTATTGCAAAGATATGCACATAGTAAAATTTAACTCGATATAATATAATGTAAAGAGTGGTGGTAAATGTAATGTGTATTGTTTTTTTGTAATAATTTTATGATATACACACACACAATATATTAATTTGTGCATTTATGTAAAGCATTTATGTATGTTATGCTTATCATAAATTCAGTTAAAAAAAAAAAATAAGTGCGATATATTTTGGTGTTATTTCTTTTTTAGCTGCTGTGCTATCGCTAGTATTGGTGGTGCTATGTGCGCACTCTACATTCTCAGAAGTCTCGCAGTCGACAAATTCGTATTTGTCGGTAGCTGATAGAGTCCGTTTGAAGAGCATACTTGAACCGGGATTTCAGCTACAAGATATACCTGCGGTATATTATGCTACCAATGGATACAAGCTCCTTGGAGAAGCTATACCGAAAATAGATGTAATCTTCCTTTTTCACAAGTTTCACATGTAACATTTCATATGTTTAAAGAATATTCGATATATATAAATTACTATGTGATGAAAAAAAGCTATATTGAGATTCCATGATTATTTGATTAGTCTTTCTGATTGTAATATTTTCTTCTTACTATAATGTATAATGTCTCAAATTATTATATTGGTAGTATTTGTTTTTGTTTAGACTATCTGCAAGTATTTGATAAAATCCAATGGAGAAAACATCACACCTGAAACAGCATTTTACCTTGTCTCTACATGGAAAGCTATCGGAGACTGTCAAGAGTTTCCCACAAATGTTGTAACAAAGGTAATCAATGTTAATGATCAAAAGACAATGTCTATGATATTTATATAACACATAATGATGTCTTTATAATACTTTCGTTCTACTGTACAAAGAATGAAGATAACAATTATCACTGAATTAAAAAATCTTGGAAATTATTATAAATAGTTATAAATAATATTTGCATCACAGGATATTATATGGCAGACTTTTATTTGTACAGGTATTGACTAATGTTATACAAAAGGATGCTTCTACACTGTCTGATCTGTATTATGCAGTGAGTGGCTTAACAGCTTTATCACAAAAGATACCTGCTGCCAGAATTGATAAGTTAGTGAAATTAATACAAGCTGCTTTACGGAAGGATGACAGCCTGTGGAAGTAAGTTATTGTATGTTACCTTTTTTAAGAGATATATTAGCATTAATAATTAAAAAATTATACTATAATTGTAATGATGTTAATAAAACTTTCGTTCTACTGAATGTGAATGAAGACAGCAATTAGCACTGAACAAAATATCTTGAAAATTGTAAATTCTTATTTCTATTTTGAATACTACGAGTGGTAATTTAATAATAAACTTTATATTATTAGCTTGGGATACACATTCCATATTGCTGCGGACATTGGTGCGCCAGCTGCTTTTGCTTTTGACCGTATTGAGGATGCTGTGGTACAGGCTGACGAAGTGGATGGCCAATATTTGCAATTTGAGGGCGGTCTTTCTATTACGAGTACGACACTTAATCTTCTTCTATATATAATTTTGAGAGTTAATTGATTTTTTATTTTGATTATAAAATCGATTCTTATAGGTTTCCTTGTCAATGGTATTTTTAAATTGTCTACTTCATTGAAAAAAAAGCCGCCACTAAACTTTCAGCAAACAGTTAAGTTCGGCAACTATCTTCTCTCACGACGTTCTGTGCAAACTACGAAAGGCGTTGCAACCTTATTGTCGGCTTTAACCACTTTGGTAGTTGACAGTCCCGAGAAGCCTGTTTGCATAACTTTGGCCGATGGAGGAATTGTCATCTCTAATGAGCAACCATTGGTCACGGTTAAAGTTTGTGATATTCTTGGTCAGGCACTGTTAACTGTGCCTAAGGTTGTTGCAAATTCCGCCACGAGAGTGGGAGATGATGTTGTTATTCTTAGCAATGAGAATTTGCAACCGTCTACAACAGACAAGTAAGCATCTTCCATTATAAATATACTTAATCCCCAATACTTTACTGGATCAGCCTTTTCATGCTGACATCAGCTATACCTTGGGGCATAGCGATAGTTGTTGAATAATCCCTTTAACCTTTTTTTTTAAATATAATTAAGGTTAAGAAATTCAACAAACAATTTTCTAATTTTTCTCATTCTATATTAGAATCTAACGTTTTGTGTCTATTTACAGGACTCTGTTCATGATGAATCTTATGAATGTAAAACCCGATCGCGGTTTTTATAAGATATCGATAACCGCGGCTTCGGTCACGAACACGATTACGGTAAAGGTCTTGTCTGAAGCGTTATTAGACTACTTGGAAATCGGAACAGGCGATGCTGATCAAACCACTCAGCCAAAACTTACAAGGTATTTATTATATTATATACTAGATTTTATACGTTCAAGATTCTATATTTATTGCCTTAAATTTTTAATGATGATTTCATCAATTTCAGAGTAAATACAGAGTCTCCCTCCGGCAAACTTGAACATAAAATAGAAGCCGATTCGCAGCAGAAGCTAGTCATGCGTTTTTTGTTGCGCGACTCAGCGAATAAGAAACCGATGCGCGTGCATCAAGCCTTCGTACGCCTTACATCCGTTTCTGCATCCATTAGTGATAAGCGAGGTCACGAAATCTTTTTCGTTGCCGAGCCCGACGCTGCTCATGTTTATAAATTCGACATGGTAAATTTTCGAGCGCTTGTATTTCTTTAAACAAAGATTTTACCTTTGTATACATTATATCTGCCTCTTTCGACGTTTATATAATTTCGTAAATAATATTGTAGCCGGTTGGAACAGCAGCTGCAAATTTTGGTCACCAGAGCGGAAACTATAATATGGAATTAATTGTCGGCGATGCCGTGATCAATAATCCATTCCGATTCAACATTGGTACGGTGACTCTGAAATTTCCCGAGTTGACCTCGACGGAGGGTGCCGATAAGAGTGCCTCTTACAAACAAAAGCCAAATATGTATACTACTAAACCAGAAATAAAGGTAATTTTCTTACGCATTTATGTATGTACATTTTTATATATGCCAATGCTCGTTAGTGACAGAGATTCTTCGATAATTTTGTCACTTCCAAAACATTGGCAGAGAATTATTACGTCGAAGTCAGTATAATATATTCACAAAAATTATATATGTGCAATATTTTTTGTGCTTTGACGAACACTGATTCCTGGTTGAAAGATTGTCGTTGAAGCATTTCTCCAAAAATTTATTTTTAATTTCAGCACATGTTTCGCGAGCCCGAACGCAGACCACCAGCGTTTGTATCGAACTTGTTCACAGGCTTGTGCTTGGCACCAGTTCTACTATTATTGATTTTATGGGCTCGATTGGGAATCAATATCTCAAACTTCCCCTTGTCTCTCAGCGCGATTACATTCCATCTTGGATTAGGAGGTAAATGTTAATTATCTGATAGCATACACATTAATATATGATAAAACTAGCACGATAAATAAAAATTGAAAGAATTCAAACAATTTTGCCAAAAACAATAATTAAGAATATTGTAATATAGTAATATGTAATAAGCCTGATATTGCTTGACAGATGATGGCATATAGTTTATCTGTTTTCATCGGGCGCATAGAAAATCGTGATGTTTTCGCAAATGTGATTATATTCCTCATCATATTTGTAGCCCGAAATTCACTACAAAAATCTATATTAATAAGTTATGGTAGGGATACACAGATGCGAATATAACCATGATTATTTTATTTTCAGGAATCTTTGTGTTGTTCGGCATTTTCTGGTTGAAGCTCAATATGTTTGTCACGCTGCGATATTTACTGGGTTTTGGCGTTGTTACGTTCCTCGCTGGCAATAAGATGCTATCTCAAATAGCACACAGGCATAAATCGTCACGTTAAGTTATATTTATATGTATATCTAAGTGTTTGCAGTTGCAGTTTAAAGTGCATAATAAATATAAGACTGCCATTAGCAAGCCCAAACGGCCAATCAAACTCGTTGAAGTGGTAGAAACATCGTTGAGTTGTTCTTTCACCTGTCATAGATGTACATAAATCATAAAATATATATAATCGTTTATTTTATTTTATTACACTGAATACTGATTACGTTTCACATAAGTTCTAATAATTACAGATCAATATCTTGAAGAAATGAGATAAATAAGGTTGTAGATAAGTGATGTAAGTTGCAGATCATTGAATTTGCACCTACGATAAAAGAATAAGTAGCAGATATAATTTTTTTGTCACAATTGAAAGTTATTAAATTATTTTGTACTTTTTTCATTCTTCTCTCTTACTTCTTGCATTATATAAGATCTGATATATTCACGTAGACGATTTGCCTCGTCCTTTAATCTGTCCTTTTCCGATCGCAATTGCATAGTGATTATTTGCGCGGAGCCAAGTCGTCGCCAGAAATTTGTTAGATCTTGAAAATCTTCAATCTACATTCCAAATATTTCTTAAAAATTCTATACTATCTCAAAAAATTTTTTATGGTGAAATTAACCTGGCGGGATATATCCCAATCTGGTATAGTCTGATCTGATAAAGGAGGTGATGAGTTCTCCAGCTTCGTATGACCAGGAAACGGAATTATTTTTTCACGTTGCGTTTCATACTTGCTACAGATTTGCATGAGCGCGAGCAATCGTTTACCTTTCGTCGCAAGATCTTTTAAATGTTTTATCGTCTTGTTGTATTCAATCGACAATATCTTCAATTGGTCTTTGTCTTTCGTCTGTTCTGAAATTGTTTCACATTTTTCAATATGTAATTCTTATGGTTTATTTTTTTCTTTTTATCAATAATTACGATAATATTTTTGTTTAATAGAAAGTGTGCATGAACACGCATGATTGATAAATTTCCGGCGACGACTCCGTCCAAATAATCACTCACTGTATATGTGTATATAAAAAAATAAATGATGATGCGCACCTGAAATAAAACGGGTTTTCACAGTCCAGTAAGCTTTCTGGAAGAAATTATGTTCATCCAAAATTTCAGAAGTTTCTGTTTTAGCCGAAGCATCGTACGTTGCTATTTTGCCTCGAAACTTTCGTATCTCTTCGAAAAGATTCGTTGTTCGTAACAATTGTTGTGCGATCACTTGCTGATCCTTTTCGTCTTTCTCTTTGAGTGCCTCGTAATATTTTTGACGATCCTTCGTTTCTATAATGATGTCATATTGATTAATATATTCGATTAGCTTGCACTGAAGAAACAGAAATATGACCTTAACATAAAATTAATTTGCATTTGACAAATATGTGTGATTACAGATCCATAGAGCAACTGTCATTTCGAAGATTATAGTTATTTATATTTAATTAAAATTATATTAGGCATAAATGTTTTCTTAATTTATTTATTCTAATAATTTTAAATTCTATACAAGTTGTTTTCTCACGCTTACTATTTTGATAATCTGATAGAACCCGTCGCAGATCTTCCCAGAAGCTTCGCAATTGATTTTCAAGTTGAGCCGCAGAAATTCTGCGAATATCCTTACTGTCTTCCACGAATGCATCGATCTTGCCTTTCAAAGATATAATTATTTTAATATATTAATAAAAATTAAATATTTTTGTGTAACTAACTGTGTAATTGGATTAAAATCTTGCATAAATTTATATGACGCATTTCATTTCAGCTCGGAAATATTTTTATTTCATGCTTTTTGTCAAAATTCGCCTTCATTAACTGAATCATCAATATATGAATAAAATAAAATAAATAACTTCAAATTATCAATTGTATTTACGATATATGTTAAATTAATCGAAACAAAAGAAATTTTGATGTAATGCAAATATTAATAATAACACCTAATACAATGCTCTTGGCATTGTTTAATGATTCTTCTAGTTGTTGCTGAACACCGTGAGTGATTAATTGCAACAAGATTTCGTCTTCGTTCTGCCGATGATAGATTTTGCCGACCTCAACGTCCGTCTGCTCAAGCGTCTCGTTTAAGGTTTTTCGATAATTCCTTTCTTCGCGTTGCATTCTCTCCATGTACGTTCCCAACAATCGATCTATGATTTCAGTGTGTGATCTTATATTTCTTTGATATTGCTCTTCGCTCTCGGCAAACTCGTCCATCAAAAAACTTATCCTGAAAAATATAAAGATATTGCTAAAGAATATGCAAATTCTCTAAGGAAATATCGACTCCCAGGTTCATCATCAGTGAATCATATTAAATGTTAAGATTTTTGAAACACTGGAATTTTTTATCAAAGTAGTTTGTGTTTTTTGAATATTATTCTTTTCTTCCGAAAATGCGAATAAATTAAAGACCAATATATATATTATAAATGTTAAAAGTGATAAAATATTCTCTTAATTACCAATTCGTGAATCTTAATTTTTAATAGAATTCTCTTCTGAAATTGCTTGCCAATCTATCTAAATTTAACACTTATAGTGACCTGTAGTCCTTGATGTCGAGAGCTCGATCGAAGTTACGCCACGCAATTTCCACATCCTCCGCGATCTGCGGCATTTTAATTCTCATCATCATCTCTCGCCATAATGTACGGTAACGCTTTGTATTTAAAGCACCGAGCTCGATTTCGCGCATCATATGTTCTCTCCTCAATTTTTGAGCATGTTCCTCAGCTTCGCGTTGCCTCTGTTCCTTGATCCATTGTGCTTTTTCCAACTTAATCAATCTCTCTCCTCGTTCTTCATTTAAAGCGGGTACCTTTTTTTATCATATAAGTTACTTTTGAAATTTTTTCTAAAGCAGGACTTTGACTCATATTATTTGCATTTCAAGAATAGAAAATTTACTTTTATTTTATTCTTTACTTGAATTTATTTTCAGTATTTTAATATATAAATTAACACGATTTACAAATCAATATAATCTTATTTTGCAATGTTTACTATTCTTCTGCATGAAAAGGACTTTTTCAAAATGTAATGATTAAAAATTATAGTGTTTCACTCACCGCTCGACGCATTTTTTAAGACACGTTGTAATTATATAAAGTTGTACGTGTAATTTCGTGTAAAATATGTAGGCTAAATTTTTCTACATAGGGCATGTTTCTCGTGATTCTCTTATTTTATTTTTCGTCTTCTTTTTTTAGTTCTTTAAAAAACCAAAAATATGTGTAATATATGAATTACAGTTGGTAATAATAGAAAGAGTATTCTAACAAAATTCTAAAAATTGAGATTTACTTATTTTAATTGAAAAATTATTTACGATAAAAAATAATATTCCAGTTGGCCAAGAAATATTTTCATGTAATTTCGAAAGCCTTTTTTAAAAAGTTCGCATATTTGTTTTTATGATTTGTATACATTTTGTCGGTCTGTAGCAAAAAAAAAAAAAAATTGTTGTCAAAAACACCTCTTTTAATTGAAATAGAAATAGATTTATCTGCGCTTATAATTGATCATCGATCAAATATCTTTCAAGGTGTGCTGCTATGAAAATAGCTAACGACAGAGGAAACGGGAAAGTTAAGTCATTTAGCAGAAATCATGATGGTATAATTAAATTAGCATCTCACTTTTACGATGGCTGGCTCATTAATGGCGAGGTCACGTTATACATATAGATCGATTTACATAGAAAAAAAGACATGTGACACACCTTTCTAACAAAGAATATTATTTTATTATTACGTAATTGAAATGCCTCGTCTAGGTCATCTAGGTGTGTCTGAATTGTTCTGATTAATGTCATTATTAGCGTAATTAGCACTTTTGTTTGCAATATTAATCCGTTTTATACGTTACAGTCGTAGATGATGAAAAAAAATCAATGATCTAAACGAAATCCGGAATTCCCTGGAGATCCTTATGCTAATTCTCGTATTTACTATGGATTATGTAAAGATATGGAGATGCGCCTGTTCATGTCAATGTCACGATGAACGTAATTCATCTATGTAAATAAATAAATTTAATTTCTTTCTGTTTCTCTTCTCGCAAATTGCCTCTCGTTTATTATACTTAACAAATTATTATTGAAAGATTTGAATATTCATAAAAAATATTTCAGTATAATAATTTCCATATAAGAGTTCAGAAAAAGATTTACATGCAAATAAAGTTTCGTATTATTTAAAATTAATTCATGCATTCGCTACTGCACTTATGCACTTGACTACATAGCGTACAGAAATGTAAATATCTAGGAAGCACTATGTAATGTCGACGCATCTTGAAAGTTAATGGCTATGTTGAAACAATGCCTGAGGATTGTGAGAAAATTTCATTCAGCGAGATTTTAAAGTTGAAATTCCTGTCGAGTCACTGGATGGGTTCAATGTCAGCACGTAAGGAAATGAGTTCTCGCCCAATTCGGCGATTCAGAAATCAAGGGAATAAGAGAGGACAAACAAGCGACCGGCGGCAACAGGTCTTGGCTTTCGACAGGTAAGAGAGATATTTAGGTATACATTCACAGATACGAAGATGTAACGTCTTCCCGTGGAATTTGGCGTAAGGTTTCCGGTAGTAGGGGCAGTCTGATCTCATCGTATAAAAGTCTTTGGAACCAGTGCTTTGGAAAGAGTTATTCTCCACCCGAAAACGTGATCTCAACAAGGTACGTGGTACATGATCATACTGTGTAATGAGAGGCTCGTAACTTTTTTAGTTTTCCAAGATTCGTGATAATAAAATCTCTCACAGAGAATGCAGGTTTCAACGAATTGTTTAGATCTACTTTTATTTCCACATTAAAATAGAGATGTTAAATTTCGTTACGCACTTTTATCTGAAAACAATATATAAGAATACAATATTGAAAAAGTTTGGAGAAGAGTGAGTGGTGACTTTTTTTATTTGTGCTTTTAATTATGTGGTGATAAGCACCGTTGAATCTTTCAGATAAGAAAGCTTTATATAAACAGATTTTGAGATAAATTTTATTAAAAATTACCTTCTCAATTTTAATATTCGAATCACAAATTAATTCGCTATCAAATAATGTTCGATGTTTTTAGTTTTTATCTTTTTACCCTTTCTGACAGCTGTCCTTATATCTCTTTTAGATGAAGTACATTATAGTGCTGGCTGCTGTAGTGGCCGTGATTTACGCTCAAGCGGAACCTGCCGACGAATCCGCACCGCAGCAGACGGTGATAGTACCTACGTCGGACATTATTCCACCAGCAATATCACAAGTAGCAACGAGCGAAGTGGCCGAAGCGCAACCACGTAATAAGAGAGCGCCGATCCTCCTGGGGAAGGCACTTCTAGGCGGTGCTCTTCTTGGTAAAGCCGCTCTCGGCGCCGGAGTTGTGGGCGCCGGAGTTGTGGGCGCCGGAGTTGTGGGCGCCGGAGTTGTGGGCGCCGGAGTTGTGGGCGCCGGAGTTGTGGGCGCCGGAGTTGTGGGCGCCGGAGTTGTGGGCGCCGGAGTTGTGGGCGCCGGAGTTGTGGGCGCCGGAGTTGTGGGCGCCGGAGTTGTGGGCGCCGGAGTTGTGGGCGCCGGAGTTGTGGGCGCCGGAGTTGTGGGTGCCGGTGCCCTCGGTGCGGGAGCCTTGGGTGTCGGAGCTCTCGGTGCTGGATTGTACAAGGCTAAATAGTGAGTTGTTTATTTCTGAAAGTATATACTTTATGTATCTTTAAAAGGACAAATGTCCAAGAAAAACGAGAACAAAGTTGCATTCACATTAGATTTATTAGCTTAAAGCTATAGTAAAGTTATAGTAGGACAATTGGCAAAATAGCAAATACAATTAAAGTTGTCTTTGTTAATCAGTTCGACGACGCCAATTCTCAAGTATTGAATTTGGTCGTCCGTTTATGACAATTAAATTAATGTTAATTGATGTGTAAAAATTTTATACACTTTTACTTTTTGAAAAATTTCACCAAAGTTTGCGTGTCGTCACTATTAGCTCAATTCTCATGACGCTAATCAAATTTCACTGTATCGAAAGTTCTAGTTAAAGATATTAGAGCAAAAGTGTCAAATACTTGTCGGTAAGATTGCGAAATCCTTTCTTTTTAGCTATGGTGGCGGATACGGTGGATACGGCTATGGTGGATACGGCGGATACGGCTATGGTGGATACGACGGATACTATCCCCGTTATCATGAACGTTACTATCCCGATTATCATTATCACAATCATTATCACAGCTATCCCTATTATAATAGTTATTATCCCCGCTATTACGGAGCAGGCTACGGCTGGTAAATTGATTCCGATTTCACAATGTATCGTGTAAGTTTGATATATATTCTATTAAAATTTTAAACTTCTATGTATTTGTTCTATACTGGAAATTGTTATTTTTCAATATAGTTAATATTTCAATCAAGTTTAATTAAGAAATACAGTATATATTTCTATACCAATAAAAATATTCTATAATATTTCTCCTAAAAAGAAAATATCAATTTTTTTTTTAAGCAAACAATTACGGAGGTACAAATACTTTTGTATGATTCATTCTATATATCTTAAAATCAATATAATAATCGATATATTTTCTTGCAGATCTCGTTAATGCGAACAGAATTATCTGCCATACGATTTACCGCCATTTCTTGTGGATCATTATTTATATATTAATAATAAAAGCTACCTTTCTTTTTACGCAAATATTTGTCCGATATTTGTACATTTTTTATATGTTTAGAAGCAAAATGTGTTGGAGAGAAAAGCAAAATTAGATGTATTACAACACATGTTTTTAATACTGTTTGTAACGAAAGTTGTAAATAAAACCAGACAAATTAACCGTTCATGATTACTATCACCCATCAATCCGTCTTTTACTGACTCTTAAAAAATTATTTTCACTGGTAAAAATATAAAAAATATATTCTTTTATATTTTAAATATTTGGTAAAAAAATACAATAAAAAAAATATATATATATATTGTACATATTTACATATAGATGTATCATGTATTTAATAAAATACATACATAATCACGCAGATTTAAAGACCTAATATATCTAATTTTGCTAATCTGTATTGTCGTGTTTGAGTATTCCTGACAAGAACAATGTTAGACTTTTTACTAACAATTTCGAGTAACGAGGGTAATGTGACATACCCAATGCCAATACCTTTTGCATGGCTGAATGAAAGACCACCTATGGTTACATATCCCATAACTTCTCTATCGCAGGAATGACGAACTTCTGTACATTCTGGGAGATACAATTTTGACATTCTTACCGATTGATTTGATATAATTTTGCGATGTACTGAAATCGACGTATATTCAATCGCGTTTGAACTGCCAATAGATTTCTTCAATAACTTCAACACATTATCTTGAAATGTCTTCTTTCGTTGAACTCTTTGCCGCCTTAATCGTTTCAATAGCGCCAAGTGATTTTTACGTAGCATTTTACGGGACTTTTCATTCGGATCAGTGTGACATTTTTCGACAGGACCAACCCACTTTTTATTATTTTCAAGCTTTTCCATATCTTCGTGCGTCGGTATGCATATGATCGCGAACTTCTTCGGCGATCCTTTTCCTACCATAGATAATTGGACATGTACCAAGCAGTTTTTATATTCATCAAAATCTTGAAAATTGAACTGTGCATTTTGGGCAGTTGATTTGGACTTTGCATTCTTAACAGGTTTAACAGGATGAATTCCCGTTTGTAAAAGTGATAAAAGTTCGCGGTTTCTTAGAACATAAAAATTTTCGATGTCCGACCAGCCCTTGGTTAAATTTTTCCAATCGCAGAAGAAAGGGCTACGAATGCCAAATTTGACATAGTTAACTCTTCTATTTGGTGGATAACAGAAATATTTATTAATTAATTCTTCCTTTGAAATCAATGCCTCCCTTGTATAAGCGGGACTGTTGGGATCGTCAATGTCGGGTACGTTTAGCTGTAAACTTTCAAAAGCTATCAATCTGGATTCTCGAAGTGCACCCACTCTTGCACATCGCATTATAAATGCAAGCCAAAATGGCATTGCCCATCCAGATGGTATAATAATATCTATGCTGGATCCTAAACCTGTTAACAATATTTTTATAATTGCAATTGAGAAATAATGCATTTAAAATTCCATAAAACTATTTTATATATTATAAATAATCGTCAATTATATTTATTAATTATATTTATTAATTATATTTATTACATACCAGTAATAGTTCCCGGCTTCTGAATAAGAAGTATTGGTATTTTTGCCATTATGTCTTTGTTAAAGTATTGATCATTTGCCATACCAGGTACAAGACATTCACTTCTAAGCTTGTTAATTGTGCTTGTAGATACACAAGAATTGCTTACAATATGGCGTATTTGTGCATCCCAAATAGGAGAACAATTTGAATCAGTTGGTAGCTGATAAACTGACTTTAATTGAGAAAACGTCTCTGATTTACATTTCGTTCTTTTTTCAGGTAAATAAAAGCGTGGATCTAAAACGATTAATCCAATAATCATATTTGTTGGTAGAAAATTTGGTGATCCCAAAAACTTCATTGATTGCCACAACTGCTCCTGTATCTTAAAAGCTTCCATATTTTCTCTTTTTTTATAATATTTAGTATGCCACAATTTTTTCCCAAGATCTTGTATATTCAAATCTTGGAAAATTGAGGTATTTTCTTTACTTTCGTCAATTGCCATTCTCTCCATAGGTTGCGTAGAGATATTGTTGTCTATTGATATCTTACTTGCCTCTAATTTTTCATTATTTAACGAGCTATCTTGTTCTTCTGTAATAATGCGATTCATCTCTGGATCAAAATCTAGCTCAGTTAAAGATGGTATTTGTAATGCTTCTCTTAATACATTCAAAGCCAGTGGCCCGTGGAGTCGAAATCTATTTAATGCATTTCTTAATACAATCATTTTACAACCTGCATCATTTGTGTACAAGTAATTTAAATCATGCGTAATATCGGTCGTATTTCGTTCAGCATTATTCTGTTTAAACTCAAAACTCGATATAATCTCATTAAGAAAATCATTATAAAAAGCAGGATGTACCCATATCCAAATAGTTCTAATATCTGCCTCATTTGACCTCCAAAAAAAATGCACATTACCAATAGGAAAATGTGGATAACCATTCTTTTTAAAGAACATTAAAGTACCTTCCCTATGACCATTGGTGTATATTTTTGCAGCAAAAGTTAATGTCGATGGATTACAATGTGTTTTCAAAGTTGTTTTCAACAAACTTTCTTCTCCTACTATTTCGATACAGGTATAATAAGAAATATCTTGTAAAAGACAGTGTTTTGTTATAGCTCTGTAATTGGCTCTAAAGCACTTGTCGTTTGAATAACTTGCAATTCTATATCCCCATTTGTCGATCATGTGAAAACGTTTTGCATGCCAGATATGAGTTTCTAACCAGATTTTATTACGTTGTCTGCGACTGTACTCGGAAAGTAAATTGCGTGGTCTTCTACGATATTTTCGGGATGGTCGTTTATTCGTTGATGGTAAATTTTGGCCATTTGCCGATTTTGCCATTTGTGCTGAATGTGCCTCTCGCAATCTACGTGGCAGTCTTTTAACATTGTGAGACATGACACGTCTACGCATATATATAGGAAGCTTTTGAAATATTAACTTGGTTTGTTTAGGATTTTCTGTAACAAAAAATTTTTTTATTATCTTAATTATAATTGAACCTTAAGATTTCATCATTGAGTTATAATTTTGCTTGTAAGAAATCGTTTATAAAAAGAAAAGTTTTACTTTATTCATCAATATCAAACTTTGCAGTCTTTAATTTTGAATCGTTTAAAACTAAAAAAATTATCAGAAGAGAAAGCGTAGTACTACGACCCAAAAGGATGGAAATTTATATAGAAGATTATATTTAAATATTACATTGCAAAGTGTATGTATGTACATACCAATCGAAGATGTCATCGCAGAAATTTCACGGGCTCGTGAAGAGACAAATTGCATAATAGATACTTCATGTGGGAGTGACTCGGATCCTCCCAAAAACTCATCAAATTGTTTCTTCTTTTCTGCCATAGCGTTCGAGTTCGTGTAAAACTTTTCACGTTTTCGCGCCTAAGGAAATTTTATACGATCGTTAATCCGCGCGCTGCACTGATTGAATGAACCACATAACCACAATGTGTTTTCTCTAGCACAAACGATATAGTTCATGTAGACTCGGTAGGTAACTCGGAAAGTTTGCGCGACAACAGGAGATGCAACAGCCAATCAACTTACCGCTTTTTTATAAAAACGAAAAATTGATTGGCTATTTTTTCTGCCTAGATTCATTATTTGTATTCTATCTGGGTAGGCCTTTATTTGATTAATTGTAAGAAAAATTCTGAGGTGATCAATCACGTGTCTTTCTAAATAGACAAATAGAGCATAAATAATACTGTGAATGGAATGAGATTGAATCTCCGTTTTGAAATTTCAAATATTACTAGTGCCATGCCGTAACGTGCGATGACACATGACACGGAGCCGGCAATCTCAGGTTGATAAGGAAATTATGATATCATCGACATTCGCAAAAGATTGTGGAGATAAAGCGATAACCTGGGTCACGTTCTACGAGCTTAGCCGGCAGCTATAGACGTATAATCTATGCCGGTAACATTAATCAGCATTAATCAGCATTAATCAGATGACGCAAAAAACGTCAGGCACATGTAAGAAGGAGGTTAACTAAGATACCGTTATATATACAGTTTGTTAATTATTACATGACGTGCTACAAAAAACAAACCTATCGTGATGTCACGTGTATTGTCTTTTTGTTCCCGCGATATATCGCGTCGATGACGACTCGTTTTTAGAGTCTCCCTCGATAAAATTTTATATTATGTCAATGTAGATTTTAAAGTGTGCATGGGTATGATAGACACTCTACGAGATGAATAAAGCAAGTAATATATCATCAAACATTGACTTGGACGATCCAAGATTTCGTATTAAACCGTACCAGCAAATTGTAGCTGCTTGCACTGGTGCATTTATTACGTCGGTGTTTGGTAAGTTTCTTTGCTGATACATTGATATATTTAATAAAAATGTTTGTTACTTTGTATGTAGATGCATCCTATATAAAATATTATATGTAGGAAAAAGACTAGAGTATATTGTGTCAATATATTCAAAATATTATGCTGTTTTGAAATCATATATTGTAACTTGATAAGGATCGCAAGATTAAATTATTTCTGTTCTGCAATTCTAAATTAATACAATATATATAGATTTCTTATTTTTGAATTATGTAAATAACATATTTATATAATAATTTGTTAATTATATGCATCTTTTAAACGGCAAATTAAATGTAAATCAAAATTTAAAAATATTTATATACTTTTAATGACACTCTTAGTGACTCCCTTGGATGTAGTAAAAATACGTCTTCAAACGCAGCAGAAAGCAATGCTTTCAAACAAATGTTTTCTATATTGCAATGGTTTAATGGATCATTTGTGTCCTTGTGCAAATGGTAAAATGCCCGAATGGATGAGAAGGAATGGAAAATTCAATGGAACAGTGGTACGCGATAATTGTGTGTAGTGCAATTTAATACAATATTCAATATTTCAATCTCTTAGTTATATTCATTTTTCTTTTTTTAGGATGCTTTGATAAAAATAAGTAAAACAGAAGGTATAATATCATTATGGAGTGGTTTGAGTCCCACTCTTGTTTTAGCTATACCTGCAACTGTTGTATACTTTGTTTCCTATGAACAATTGAGATTATATCTCAAGGTAAAAATGCATTTTGATATTTTTTCCTGTCTTATTTACAAATATGGGACATAGAAATTCTAGACGAGAAATATTTTGTATTATCATTAACAATGTTACGATATTTAGGATACATATAACAGAAAGTTCAGAAAAAGAGGTAGCAATGTTGAACAACCCTTTTGGATTCCTGTCTTAGCTGGTGGTACAGCACGGATTTGGGCTGCGTCATTGGTGAGTCCATTGGAGTTGATAAGAACAAAAATGCAATCACAGAAACTGAGTTACGCAGGTAGGGTAAAAAAAATTAATTATGTAGATATAAAATTAAATTCTTATGAAGAGAGAGAGAGAATGCTGGACATAAAGTTTTAACAACTTCAATACTTTATGTGTGTTCTAGAAATAACACAAGCAATGAAAACAGTTGTGAAATATAGTGGTATTTCTGGTTTATGGATGGGATTGGGTACAACACTTCTTCGTGACGTTCCTTTTAGTGCTATATATTGGTTGAATTATGAGACTATAAAGAAGATTTTCTACACCCCGCAGCAAACTTTTACTTTTAATCTAGCAGCAGGCGCCATAGCTGGATCTGTATGTATTTTCTCTGAAAATATATTTTATTATTATATTTAATATATTACTGTCTTAACATGCAACATTACACAGATAGCAGCAGTTTTCACTATTCCATTTGATGTAGTAAAGACGCACAGGCAAATTGAAATGGGTGAAAAGGAAATTTATTCAGGTAAATATTATGTACAATGAACACATTTCACTACAAGAATTTGATCAGTATGAATTTGTATCTAGTTTTGTATAAAAATTTGCATTTAGTCTTGTATGTCTGTCACAGAAATTTTATAATAATAACTGGAGTAAGAATATAAACAAATTTTATAATAATTTTATAATAATTGAATTTTATAATAATTTTATAATAATAACTGGAGTAAGAATATAAGCAAAGAAACTATATTGCAAAATATGTAATTATGAATTTTTAGATAAACCTATTCGAAGTAGCAATACGTGGTCCATAATACAGAGGATTTATCATCAGGATGGATTGAAGGGTTTATTCACAGGATTAACACCACGTTTGGTAAAAGTAGCCCCAGCTTGTGCAATTATGATTGCGACTTTTGAACATGGTAAACGTTTCTTCCAATTGTATAATGCTAGGAAAGCCATTGGATTTGAGATGGAACACGATGTACATTTATTGCAACATAAACCCAGTAGTGCAGAATGATATCTGCCATAGTAAATTGTACAGATCCACAATAAAATTATGTTTCAATTTAATTTCTTATTTTGTATATAATATATTTATTAATTTAAACTAATCAACATCATATATATATATACAAAATAAGAAACTAATACTATAAATTTATATGATCTCAATCTTTCTCGATCTTTTTCTTTTACATTTGAATAGGATAAAAAATATCATATACACAGAGTATTGTCTATATAGCGTTATATATCTTACATATTCATGTGATTGTGGATGATTTTTTATTTTTATATACTTGATACAGCTACGCAACTCAATCTAAATGGGTCTTAAAGTGCATAATTAAGATTTGGTAACCAGAATAGTATTTGATGAATTTTATGTTTATTGATTGAAGGAATCTATAATAAATTTCAAACCTATAGATAACTACTTGAATAACAATAGGTGTATCTTATAATAAATTATTTTTATTGATTTTTACTTATAAGCAATTAATACATCACACGTGATGAAATTATCATTTATCATATATAACAAACGAATATATATATATAAAGTTAAGAAAAAAAAAATTGGACAAATTTCGACATTCGCATCGAAGCTTTATTTTGTATCGCACGACAGCGATGTAGAGTCAAACGAGCGATTAAAGATCATCCGTAAATCCGTCCTTTTAAATCGCAGCGCGAATCACGACTTTACGAGACGGTCCGCAATTTTAAAGACGTAAATAAAGGGAGCTCGTTCGTCCCGAGGAAACGTCTCAGTGCTTGTACTGATCACCCGCCGCGAACGAATTGGTCTGCTCGGCTAAATTCGGTTGGTCGATAAAACATCGGTCGGAAGCCACGAATAGGTCATCGCACGGAAGTCGGTCCGTTCCGTTGGTAGTCGCGCTCGAGATAGGTCGATCCAGTCGCAGACGTTTTCGCACGCGCTCGCCTTCCACTCATACTCGACTTAACATTCCAAGGGCCGTCTCTCTGCGACACTGCTCTCTGGTAAGTGCGACCGCCCGCTGCTCGACAAGTGAGTAAAAAATCGATCGTGTCGTGATTCGGATCGTTCGCACGGAGAGGAAGCAACCGCGTGTTCGCGATAATCATCAGTAACGTAAAGATCGGTCCGGTATATTGAATCGGTCGCGTTTTTATTCACTCGTTGATCGATTGCCGTGCGGGAACCTAGGGAGAGGGAGAGATCGGCCATTTTCTACCGTAACGTGCGTGTCGCGAGTTCGCCGCCCGGCATTTGTCGTCGTCGTCATCGTCGTCGTCGTCGTCAGAATTCGATCGACGTACGGCATTCGCGTATTCGCTCGAAGCTGCTGGCCGCGGGCGAGCTCCAAGAGGTCGAGCGACTGTAACCCTGTAGGGAGGAATTAGCTCGCGAGAAATTGATCCCGACTTTGAGGAGGGCGTTACGTAATATTCGCTCTACCTACGGTTCGATTCCACTACGGCTGTTTCGTCCGCGGCCAGCTTTTCACGAAGGTCGCGAGGGTAGTGAAGGTGCTGTCCTCTCGCGAGGCCTCTAACCGTGCGTATTTTCGGATTTTTTTCCAGGTTCCCTTGCGTTAAAAGTCTACGAGACCTCACAGTACCAAAGCAAACGTCATCATGTACGCCTGCAGCCGATTCATCGCGCCCGTCGCCAAATCCACCGTGAGTACAGGAACAAAAAGAGAAGGAAAGAAAAAAAAAATAATAATTTGTCATGCAGCCGATTCATCGCGCCCGTCGCCAAATCCACCGTGAGTACAGGAACAAAAAGAAGGAAAGAAAAAAAAAATAATAATTTGTCTCTAAGACGAGACTTCGCATGCGCGTATATATATGTAATATTATATAATGTCTCCTCTCTCCGCGCATTTTCTCGCACCTTTTATCAAACGCGCACGTTTTCTCCTCCCGTTACAGTTGGTCTCCGGCACCAAGACTTATCTGCGGCCACTGAGCAGTGCCGTGATCAGCCACAGCCAGTACTTACAGCAGAATCAAATTCAGACACCCGTCAGTTTGGTGAGTAAATTATTGTTCTCTTATTTTTTTCCCCTCTCGCCCCCTGTACATTGCATAACTTTTCGAGATCAAGGTTATATAATTGTCGACCACCGTCACCATCCGTGGCGAAGGTTTCGAGTCTCACTAAGACAAGTTGGGATATTTCCGGGATTTCCATATCTTTGTATCAATAGGAAAAAAAATATTGGTCGCCATTAGTCGCGTCTTTAGGGTCAAACTTGTGCAATAATTATATGGAAATGAAGATATGCAGATGTTTTAATTAGATATCGAGTAGCATTGGTTATCAATTTTTTCAAAATTTGATAATATTTGAATAGTTTCTAAGTCATGATTTTTGGCAAATATATATGTACATCTCTTAGCATAGAAGTGTTACTATGATTATTAATGCAACAATTGGAACAAATTTGTTATTAAATATTTGATTTATACTTTGGAATGAATCTTCAATTAGCAAGACAGAGGGAGGCTATGAAACATAAATTTTGTTATATCTCTGAAACTTTATGTATATCAAAATTATAAAACAAACCTTTAAAAAAAAAAGAATATATCTGTTTTATTGTGTATGATAAGAATTAATATCGATAATCTCTAACTTGTGGTATTTTGGTGCAGTCACCAATTGTGCGTAGCTTCCAAACTTCGACAGTCAGTCGTGACATAGATTCCGCTGCGAAATTCATTGGTGCTGGTGCTGCCACTGTGGGTGTAGCAGGATCTGGTACGTATTTGCAAAAGTACACAATTATCAATTGTCGAGGAGCACAATTTTGTACAATAGCATGAAAGATATTATTATATGAATTGAATTGGTTATGTGAAAATCTCTGCAATTTATTATACAGTGATTATATATGTATAACCTGGTGTTTAGTAATTTTGAAATAATTATATTCATTATATCCAATGGATGCATACATGCTCATGCTCTCTATTAATAACATGTTTAATAAATTTTCCTATAAGTGTTCTTATAAGAATTTTAATACTTTTCGAATAATTAAAAATTTGTTGCAATTTTTATATATCCTTTTTTGTTCTTTTTTAAATATATTAATGCTTATGCTAAGGATATTTATATTCCTTCAGAAACATGATATGTTAACTTTTTTTTATATAATATTGAATAATTGTATAATTGACAAAATATAAATTGAGTAGTATTATGTTTGTTTTAATTTCTTGTTTAAGTTTACATTGTTTTTAAAGAAGCATTTTTTCATATTGTAGGGGTTGGTATCGGTTTGGTTTTTGGATCCTTAATAATTGGTTATGCACGTAATCCCTCCCTGAAACAGCAAGTTTTTAACTATGCCATCCTTGGATTCGCGCTATCCGAAGCAATGGGCCTCTTTTGCTTGATGATAGCGTTCCTCATACTATTTGCCTTTTGAACCCAACTCTCTCCCTGGACCAGATCCCCATTCATGAAAGTGAAGTTATTATAAATTTCTTTCATCTGCCATATATGTGTATAATCTGTAGGAAAATATATTGGATTTATATTGTTTTAACGTCTCGTTAAGTAAAATGCATGTTCATAGATTGTTATGTAATATGTTACACATGTACATGTATAGTGTGTGTTGCAAACATCAGTATTAGCAATAAAATCCTTTACTCTATTCACGAGATCCTATATGTATTCCGTAACAGTCGACGAATTGCTATTCCAGGTGCCGGCATAGGATCCGTATTCGGTTCGCTGATCATCGGCTATGCCAGGAATCCTTCCCTGAAACAGCAACTATTCTCGTACGCCATTCTGGGCTTCGCCCTATCCGAGGCTATGGGTCTCTTCTGTCTTATGATGGCTTTCCTGCTCCTGTTCGCCTTCTAAGCCACAATATCTGCATAAAAAAATTGCTGATATAGTTTTAGTGCGTCACTGCCAAGGCAACGTCGTCTGGCTCTATGGGAAAGGCGGCGGCTGTCTCTGGTGCGCGGGATGTCATGAAATCATTAGAGAAGCTCAGATTTTCGTGGTTCGGTGGGGTTACGACGGCGCGGCAATGAACAAGAGTTATAATTAAGAGCTATACATGTAGTTACATGTCATCGTTCGCGGATCGTCCCGGCCCCCTTCCAAATCTTCAGCTTGTTTGTAATCATTTCATGGCCTACTGTCTCATGTAGCGTAAAACTCACATTGTTATAAAATAATGGATTTCATTGTAACAAGAACGAATAAGACATTATTGAAAGTTTAAAAAAAAAGCGACAGCCTCATCCGCATACCTATGCACGCATGTAGGTACTCATACTCCGTTATAGTATCCTACGCGAGTACATTTTTCGAAAAAATCTTGTTACCTTAAAGGGTTCATCATTGTTGTGCCGTCGCGTATGCACGTTGTTAAGATAACTCTTGACGATAAAAAAAAAAGAAAACAACCAAAACTGTACAGTGATACCGAATAAACATCTTTGTCGTGAACATATGGATTTTTATAAATACTTGTTTGCACAATTTCCTTTTCTGCCGCCTCTCTTCTTTTGTAATTTCGAAAAATAATTCGAATCTGCTCTCTTTTATATACACCACATGGTTATATAAAGTTTATATGTATAAAAATAAGCTTTTTTGTATAATACATAATAATTATTACTTAAGTAACTAAATGTAATTGAAATGTAAAATTTTGTCTGAAGCTTCTATGACAATGGTTTAATGTGTTGCAAGAATGAAAGTTATAATAATGGAAAAGATAATAAATTGATCAGAGAGAGAGAGAGAGAGTACAGTTACAAAAATATATATCTTATTATAGCGTTATAATATATATAATGTGTTAAGAAGTAATTTATTTTTAATTAAGATATATATCTACAATTAATTATATAATCAAAGTTTAGTTTTCATATTCTAAGCAACAAGAGTTATTATTCAATGGTATGTATATAAGCAATATGCGCATTATACAGTCAAGAGATCTTAATATAAATAAAATTTTTTCTCAAATTTTTTTTATTTTTTTTATTTTTTTTTTATTAATCAAGACCCACAAGTACTTGTATATACAACTTTATAAGAGTTCAAAGATGTCTGTTGTTATATTTCAGAAAATTTGCTGACATAATATATACTCGATTACGATTATAAATCTTCCATAATGGAGTTACTAAGTTGTGATTATACAACAAAGGCATATTTGAAACTAAATGCATTTAATCTAAATTATATATATGCATGGAACTATAAAAAATATCATTTACACACACAATGTGATGAAAAAATCACAAAACATTTGAAGAATTATGAATATAACAAAATTAATATGTTGAATTAAATAAAGTTATTGATGTAAAGTAAGTTACAATTACTATTACTTTTTACATCAATTTTCACACATATGCTTGAACATGTTTAGAGTACATATAAATTACACACACAATTTATATTTTCACATTGTTCAAAATAGATAATAATAATTATTAAATTTATTATACTCCTATGTATGTTCTTAAAGCAAAAATAATCCACTTTGGTTTTCATAATTAACTAATTTTCTAAATTCTTCTCAAGTTTGACATACACATATGTGCAAGCATAAATTTTAAATATATATACATATGTGAATATATATTTATATTTTATTTTAAAATTATAAAATCTACATTATACAATATACTATACTAAAAATCTCCAGTAATATTAAAAGAAGATATTGATATATAATGGAATATCAATAAAAATTGGTACAATGAAAAATTATTTTTAAATAAAAGATGAAACCGCGAGTATTATAATAATTAAGTTCTCTCTTGTATCTCTTTCTTTCTCGTTGGCAATTACTGGCATAATTTAGCTCCTGTAAGATGATAAATATATAATTTATCAATAAAAAAAATCTTATATGTTTATATTTGAATATTATTCAGACTCGAACTTCTCTCTGCACGCATTAGAATCTATGAATTATAATCTCAATATTATGTGTGTTGAGAAAATACATATGTTCAATTTTGGTATGTGTAACATTAACGGGAATTCTAAATTCATGTGTGTAGTGTAATTTTCATCGCAATATACAATTTCTCTATATTGAATCTATGCATTTTTAATATAAAGAATTAACAATGTACACATATCCTGATAATACCAAGTATATATATTATCATATTATCCGGATATCTCACATATGTTGAATATTTCTTATGACAGATTGAGAATTTTTAAATCTGTATTATAGTGTGATTGTATTATATATATATGTTTAAGAAATATTCTTAAACTTAGTCTCGCTGTGTAAAACCTATAGATTTTACTAAATTATTTGGTAGCATTTAATTGTTCCAACAAATTTTCCCTTTCCCGCAGACACGTCCATGCTTTCTCTTGATCCTTTCTCGTTAAGGATTCTTTATTTTGTTTGGTTTTAGCCAATTTCTTATAATGCTCTACCACCTCGTTGTCGGCGATGCTAATTTTCCGTTTCAACGCTTGCCTTTTACTTTCCTCTTGAGCTAAATTTAACAATCTCTTTAGCTGTATAACATTGTGATTGGACAATGCAGAAAGTTCCTGTTGACATCTTTTAATCTCTGCAAGAATCTCATCATCATCTTGATTCTTTTTCTGTGCATCGGGTTCCAAGATTCCCTGCTCGACTAATTCCTTGAGCATTTGTGACTCCAAATTAATGGAATTCTGAATAGTCAGACCTCTCAAAACGGGTGAGTCCCTATCTCGGAATAATTTATTCTCTGTATTATTATTCCCGACATACCCTTGCTCCATTAGCGCAGAGACTAGTCGCTGAGTGAGAGGTCCTGCGATACCGTTAGTTTTCTTATCACCTTTGGATATCAAGTGAGACATATCCGTACGATTCTTCTTCTTTTCCCTGTTTGGATTGGCCGCCTCTTCCTCTTGCGACAAATCGTTGTGCGCCCAAATTAAACTATAATGACGGCCTAGAGGTGGGATCTTCTTAAAATCGCTTATATCACCATGTGTAGCAATCAATTCTTCCAACAATTTAATATCATCGGGCATAATGTCGGTGCAATAAGGATCCACTGATGCCCAGAACTTGTTGGGCGTATCGTTTTTCGGTAAAAGGAGTTTTGGCGCATCTGACTTAGACCCTTCTATCCTTGCAACTTCGTGTGTGTTTGATGTTACCTGACTGGCTGAACTTCTTACAGCTCTTTGCGTATAGAGTTTTGTGTACAGAGGCGGCTGACTTTTAGTGTTCACCTCTTTTGGTTTAAATTTTTCCTCGCGCACTTTCTTATTGAGTAGAGGCACACTCTTCCCACTTTTCGATCTTCTGTCTCTACGTTCTTCCACCGACGACAAGTTGGCGATCTCGTCTTGAAGAGTGCGGTGCCGTACAACGACCGCCGACAAGAGCGTCTCCAGTTCCAATTGCAGTGTGTCGAGATCTTCCATACCCACACCCTCTTCCGCCGTACGTTTTAGGATGTTGGTATACTTTGGCAGGTGTCGACCATTGTCAATAATCTTTAAAATTGCCTGAGACGTCGTTGGCTCTGATGTCTCGGAATTCGTGTCGGTGTTTAGCAGCGAAGATTGTGCAGTCTTTCCAGATTCGCGTACCTTGACAACAGCCTTCTTAGAACTCTGCTTTCCTTTTCCCGACATATTTTTGAACGATGAGAATCAGCAATGAGAAATAATCAAGTTGTCACTTCAAAGAATATTATTATATCTGTAATTAATTTGGCGAGCCCTCTCAAGCAGATATCATGTTACATCTGTAATTATTTAAAATTCGTCAAGAAATCTTCAGGAATTATTATTATCAAATTATAAGTGCCATTCTATCACTTACCTCATCTTATTTTGAGGCATAAAATATCTTGGTCATATATAAATAATAACATAAAATTACACAGATTACAGGTTATGGTTGTTCCGATATTCACTGCCAGTACTAAAAATCTATAGTACACGTGACGCAAACTATAGATTTTCAGTACTGGCAGTGAATATCGGAACGCAGCCAGTATAGTAGGTGCATCCAGTAGCACGACCGCTCACTAGCGCTCAATAAACAACTGCTCGTGATTGGTGTATATTTTTACAATCTAACAGGTAAACCAATCATGAATAACTGCTTAGTGAGCGGTCGTGCTACTGGATGCACCCAAATCAATGATCAGTGATTCTCACAGAGTTTATACATAGTTGTTTTGCGAATGTCGTTACGTGTGTATAAGCCTTAAGCCGGAGATAATGATTGAAATTGATCAAAAGAAAGAAATTTCAATTCCTTTTGTTCTGATTTAATTAATCTTTTAATTAAATTCCAATCTTTAATTTTCAATGCGTAGTCTAATACGTTATAATAAAAATTATAATTGTCTAATACGGGCTTTAGGATAATATATTATTTGCCATACGACGGGTACATTTGAGAAAACAGTCTCGCTATTATACAAAATTTATGTAAGATGAAAAAAGATGATATACTGCATCTCGAAAAAAATAGATATCCATTAATGAAATATTAATTTTTTTTTTTAAATGGACTTTGTGGGACATATTGAGCGACTATATCGTATGACGTATGAAATCTTCGGGAAAAAAATTCTTTATCCGATTGTCAATAAGCATCCAACACACTTGTATGATAAAACTCAACTTTCCCCCCCCCATGTGACCGACCGAAAGAAATAAATGAAATAAAAGATTGATACATATGTAATGTATATATACATATATTTCATACACACATAAATTTTACAATTTTGGTTATATATATACAGGGTGGTCTATTTTAAAAGAGCCAGTCAAATATCTCGAAAAATATGGAAGATACGGAAAAATGTTTCAGTTAAATTATATTTTATTATTTAAAGCAGAAAAAAACAAAATTTTTTTAAACATAATTTATATTTGTATCATAAATACGTCTATGCTAAAAACTGCTAATAACAATAAATTATAACTAAAATTTACATAACAAATTGTACGATTTGTAATTACATACTAAGACGCACGCTATTATTATATATCGACACAGAGATTTAATACCATTTGCATTTGAAATCACAAATATTTTCGAAACTTATCACTCTAATTATAATTTGATTAATTTTTTATCGATGCATAAGAAATATGAAATATCTTTCATATTGCTTCATTAAAACAAATTTTGTTATCTCACTTTTATATGCTATTAACAATAAGAAAAATCTGTTACTAGCGTCTAATAAATAACAGATGAAAATAGAATAGAGAAAAGTTCACTCACAAATAACTTGACTAAACTTTTACATAAATATTGAAAAATCCTTTTAACAATTCTAGAAATAAATACAAGAATTTATTAGAAATATATATTAAAAATTTTATATTTTTATATATTATTTTATATCTATTAAAATTGTGATAAACTTAATATGAACCTAATTTGAATTTTGAACAATACTATGTCAATGTACATATATAGGTTCTCTACAATTATAACATTGATAAAAGAAATATCGAAATAAGTATAATTCAAGTGAAAAGCGATTGCAATTTGACATAATGTATATTGCCTGTAATTTATATTTAATATATTATTTAAATTTCATCTGTGTTTATAAAATCAATAACTATAACTCAATATAGAAATTAAGAGACTTTGAAAAAAATAGTTAATTGACTGAGGAGATTTAAAATGTTCAGACATATACATACTTATCGAATTATTTCCTCTTCTTCTCCTTTAAATTATACTTGTATAACCATAAATTTATTTTTAAAAATTGCCAAAAATGCATACACCAATAGGCCACTGTGTTACAACATTCCAAATATAAATATGAATAACTGACATTAGATGCATTTATATTTTCTCAATTACAATCGAAAAAGGCATTATCACGAAATAAATTGTGGACTTGCAAATTTGTGAAATTACATACACATGATGTACTCATCCCATCTAAGTTATCTATGTGATCATACTAACAGGAGTACTAGAGGCTTTCATTTCGTTCATTATAAATAACTGAGTATTCAAAATGAATTACATCTCCTAAGAATATTTCACTGCATCATCAGTTTGTATGGAAAGTTAAAGGCATTATATTATTGTGAATGCATTATATATTATTTTCTTTGTATATGTTTATAATTTTTAACTAATCTTCAAAACAGATTTACAAATCTCATGTATGTATATGTATACATGTATATATACAAACACACACATATTTGTTTTAAGAGATTATAGGAATTATAACAGAAATTTTCTTTTACGTATTTTCACTTGCGCAAGTCCAACTAAAGAATAAAACTTCATTCACTTTGCACAATCAGTCATTCATTATGCAGTTTACAATTTATGCATAGAATAAACAGCTAAAAGGTAGTCTAAATATGTTTTCTGTGTGAACTTTGAAATATATGATTTACCCTCTGGATGTATAGAAACATGATATTGCATTTTATACGTCAAATTTTCTTCACACCCAAAAACAATTATATACGTATAAATATAATATACATCTATCTACAATAGACTTTTATTTAATTAATATTTTTCGCCTATCAGAGTTTCAGACTATCTTGCAGTTCTTGTATTTTCTTACATGAAGGCGTTTCGAGATTTTTAGCTTTCAAGTATAAATCATGATCTCCGAAATTACGGGATTTCCACATCATAGCTTCTCCTAAGAAAAGTTAATGTTTCAAATCTCTTTCAAATCTCATGAAAAAATAAAAAAATAAAAAAATAAAAAAAGATAAATATAAAAAGGAAGTTATATATAACTATCATAACAACAATTAAAAACATGTTGGATATATTGAAAAGAAAAAAGAAGAAGAAAGAAATTATTCTATATACATACTGTAATTCTTCTCTCTGGCACAGGCTTGTCTTAAGTTATTGAAGTACTCTTCTTCAATTGATATTTCTAGCCTACGTAAACTGCCTTGATATTCACTGTGAAAGTTCTCCTTAACATAATATGGAATATGTGAAACTTGAGTGGTCCTAGCTACAGAATATTTCCTGCAAATGAGAAGAAATTCATTATATGTATATTTTTTCATACAAGGATTCTTATTAAGTTTAAATGCTGTTAATTATTCTTACGAATTTGAATGCAGACTATATACTGGATCAGATATGAAGAAACTACTCATCATAGTTAACAATATTAGTAATAAAACTGGTAACATTTGAAGAAATGTGGTATATCCATTTGCTTGCTGTAAAATGTTATATATAATAAATAAACAATGAAAATAGCCTTAGCAGTAAAAATGCTGTTTTACTCTACCTGAGAATGGGTATGTTGCGCTTGCGCGTCTTGTTGCCTCGTCCATCTTCCACCTGACCGACGCATATAAAATTCTTGTTGCGGGAAGCCAACACCGAAGAACATGTTAAATAACTCCTCAGCTGTGATATCGGCTAAAAATATAAAGATATTTTAGTCATTACTTTCTAATGTAGAAATTTGTAGTATTTCCTAATTTAATTAATGTCTCCTTTTTTTCTTACCTTCAAATCCACGAGTATAGTTATAGTGTGTATGACCTTGGCGATGTTGCGCATTCTGTAATCGTTCTTCTTCAGGACCATACAAGTCATATTGTTTTCGCTTCTCCGCATCGATAAGAATAGCGACTGCATTACCAATAGCTGTAAAAGAATAAACAGATTTTTTACTTAAATGTATTTGCTATAAATAACTCTTTGTCGCAACTGTATCGAGTAATCTTACCTTTAAAAGCTTCAGCTGCGCCTGGTGCTTTATTTTTGTCAGGATGTAATTGAAGAGCTAATTTCTTATAAGCTTTTTTAATATCACTGTCTGTAGCGTCTTTGCTGACTCCTAAGATCTCATAATAATCCTTGCATTTCTTTATCCTGAAATAATCATCCTCATGAAAAAAGTATGTTTCACATATAAAACGAGTGTTGAGCAGATAATAAATAAAAATTAAATAAGCAAAATATAGAACAATCATAATACAAACGATATATCTTTCATGAATATTGCAATCCGTTTGAGCTGTTAAAACAATCTCACCGTTAAAGTATCTACCTTTTCACATGATCCAATTGTTCTTTTGTATATTCAGAATTAGTCTGGGAATGTGTTCCATCTTTAGTTACATTTTGACGTTTTCTAACAGTAGGCTCTGCAGATTCGGGTTTCTGGTTTTGCTTTGAAAGTATCGCCACTTCTGCCAACAGTTCTATAAACATATAATTATTTGATGATTCTTTCATGACACTTGTTTCATTGCTCTCTGCCAGAAAGAGTTTACAGAAATTGCTTTCGCAAGACGAATGTAAAAATCGTGTGCGCGCGATTTCGTCTATAATAAATATATATAAAGTGAAGAACTCTTTTGCTGACAAACAATACGAACGTGCACAATACAAAAAGCGGGGAAAGATCCTCGCCGATTGATCTGCAACATTGCTTAAGGATGTACGCTCCGCTGGAAGTCACACGTACCCTCAGCCTTCTTCGTCGGATAAAGCTTTTGGGCTTTGCGAACAAACTTCTCGGCCTCCTCGTATTTTCTCTCTCGTATAAACCGTTCCGCGAGCTCCGTGCATCGCTCGGCCTCGTCCTTATTGCTATCCATCTCGTCCGTCGTCGTGAATCAAGTGTTACAATTTATGTTATTCGGTCACACGGTGACAGGGCAAAAATGATAAATAAGTCGCGAAGGGGGTCGGGAACTCAACACTCTCCAACGTAGTATGTAATTCGATCACACGTCATGAACATCGTTACGACCGAGTAGTAGATGATTACAGATGCGAGGGGGCACGGAACGCCATTACGTCTCACGTTAATTAATCACCTGCGATATTTCGGCCGAACGAACCGCATACACGCGCGCGCGCAATTGGATGTTGGAGAAGAAAAATTTTTGCGATCCGCGAAAATTGATTCGGCGGGGATCGCAAGATTCCGAAATATCGGTGCGCGACTGTCATACATACGTATTTGTTCAAAGCGGATTGGCTAATAGGATAGGGATCGGATAGGGTATTTTCCGGGAAATTTTATCTTTCGCCGCGTTTTCACAAATAGTGAAAATAATGATTCATGTGTCACTGACATACACAAAACATCAAAACAAGGAATTGGAATATCTTCTATTGACATAGAATATAGAAGATATAAACTCCGTCTTTTACTTTACTAGGAATATATTTATTTATATTAATCAGATTCAAAATCTATTTTCTCGGTCGAACATATAATATATTCGTAAACCTGCTTCACTCGAAAACGCTAAATCAGTCTCTTGCTAATCATTGCTAATACGCAGTATGATATGGGCTTAAGGTTTGCTTTAAAGTATATAACCTGCATTTACGATTCATGCCAGAAATATTTACAAATATATCCAATTCAGAATATAATAGAAAATATAATAAGAGATTAGGCCAAGCACACGGGATTGTAAAATGTTTCTGTAATCGTAAGTTTTTTTTTATAACAATAATTTTCACATACGCGGAGATATACATTATTTATATTTTTATCATTAATCATTTTTCTCCATATAATGACTGATATTAACTATAATGTACAGGTTCTTGTCTATAAGATTGAATTATGGCAGACATCACTTTGACGAGCGAGCAAACAAAATTTTTAGAAGAATGTGAAGAGGAATTTAAAGATTGTTACACAGAAAAGGATAGTGCTTTTATGAAGATTAAAATGCAGGAGCCGAAGAAACCGCCAATTGTGGATCCCTGGTATAATAAACCACGCAGACATGACTGGTCACGTCAGCATCAACATCAAAATCATGGTAGACGTAATCATCATTGGGATCGTCGTAATAATGAAAGAAATGAAAAATTAGAACGACATGCTGGTAGACACTTCATGCATCATCGGCAAAAGATGTATTAAGACACAGTGACATAGATGCAAGCGTGAGGACTTTAATAACACGTGAAAATTGAACTTGTAATTTTTATTGTTTATACATATTTTTCACCAAGTGACAAAGCATTTTCATCTTTCTTTTTAAAGTTTATATGAGAAAAAAAATTTTACATCAATTTATTTTAATAATGAATAATTTTATATTTTATTTTTTCATTATTTGTTATTCAGATTAATTATTAACATTCTACTAACATTATACTAGTTATTTATAATTTACTTTATTACATATTAAAAACTAAGAAATCATAAGAGTACATTTTTTAAAATAGAATCACAATATCAGTTTGTATAAAATAAATAAAAAAATTTGAAATTACAACAATGGACTTTACTACATAGTAAAAAAATATATTTATATATGTAATATTCATATTCTTAACTTTTCAAAAAGTATTAACATAACTTATGAAATAAATAAATAGAATATACTAATACAAAAACTACTACTGATTCAAACATTTAAAATAGAAATATGAATATAGCAGTGTTTTCTCATATAGTATATTTTCTTTAGATATTCTAAGATTATACATTAAATCTGTCTTTACCTTTATCACACTTACTTGTACCTTCCTTTTGCAAAACAAAATTAACATACACTCGAGCTTTTTAAAAAGAAAGAGCTATTATAAGATAAATCTACAAACAATTTTTATATTCCAATATTTTCTCTCGATTTCCATTCTTCTAATAATGTATGCACAAAATATTGCAGTCACCTAATCAGATCAGAGTTCGATCCTCGCCAAATTCCACACTTCCCTGATTAAGAGCTTGCACAGAATTACCTGTCTCATAAAAGATATAAAGTTAGAAAGAAAAAAACAATAAAGACAGAGTTAAGTGAGAGATTTTATCAAAATTAGATTGTGCTAAATAACCGTGCTAATCCTTTCAAAAAAAGAAACTATCATTTTCATTCAGCTGCACTTTCTTACACTTCCTACACAAAAAATAAAATGGACACTTTTTAATTTTTTAAAGGAGGAGGAGGAGAAGAAAGAAAGGAAGAAGGTGCAATTGGAGTCTTCTTGAGAATTGCAACTTTTTTTTTTGAAACTTGGGACATAGCGAATCCTAATCCTCTTCGACCATGTGGAGTAATTGCTTCCACTGGTTCTACACGACCTTGATCATTTTTTCCAAGACCTTTCCCTGGCTTATATCCCATTTTCTTCATCATATTTTGAATTTTTAATGCATGTAATATATTGCTTTTTTCATCAATATGTGCACTGTTTGCTGTCTCAATTTCTCGAGTGTAATTTTCTTCTTCTATATTATCAATTGCATCTCCACTATTCGATTTTTTTCTTTTAGCTTTGTGTATATAATGTCCCAATCCTTTTCGACCACGTTGAATAACAGTTTCTACCGGTTCAATACGACCTTGGTTATTTTTTCCAAGACCTTTTCCTGGCTTGTATCCCATTTTTTTCATCATATTTTGAATTTTTGATGCATGCAATACATTATTCTTGTTTTCATCGATACATGTATTGTCTGCTATCTCATTTTCTCGAGTGTATTTTTCCTTCTCTGCGTTATCAATTGTATTTCCAGTAATCGGCTTATTTTCCACAGTCTTGTGTCTGCAGATATTTTCATCATGATTCTTACTGTTTGTTTCGTTGTATTTTAACGAAACACTATATTTTTTATCAATATCATTTTCAGAGCAGGACTGTCCAGACATTTTCCCTTAATGATTAAACAACTATGCAACAATCATTGTTATATGTGGACATTATGTTATGTATCTAGAAGTAATGGGCATCACACTTGAATGATGAAAATAATTATTAAATGTATCTGCTGCCCTCAGTTTAATATTCTCACTATTCGAAACATTATCCTTATCCGTGCCTAGAAAAAGAATAACAAATTAATTTAATAGAAATTTAAAAAATTTTCCTTTAAATTCAAATATACAAAAAGAAAAAAAAGAGAGAAAATAGATAAGAGGCATTTACTAGTCCATATCTTTTTTTTGGTCAATTCCACTAATGCAAATAGATTTTCTAATCTATGAACAAAAAGTTGATAGAATTTGTTGAAAAAATTCAGAGATAATTATTGTAAGAAAAGATTAATACAAAAATAATATCTCCAATTTTTTAGTAAAATTTATAGATAAAGTGAAAAGAGGTCTTTTTTGATATAGAAATCAAAAGACAATTATAAATTTCTAGAGTTATGATAC
Organism: Formica exsecta; assembly: GCF_003651465.1. Lineage (NCBI taxonomy): Eukaryota > Metazoa > Arthropoda > Insecta > Hymenoptera > Formicidae > Formica > Formica exsecta. The sequence goes on along the minus strand of NW_021849067.1, from coordinate 317,787 downwards.
TCATTTAAATGAGAAAGTCTTAACAAATATAGATGTCTTAAAATTAATTGCTTACTGAGTAATAAACTATAATGGAGATAAGATCTATCACGGTCAGAGTGTGCTATTTAGCTATTCACTTTACTGACTCATAGTTCTCGAACTTTTCGTGTTCTTTTTATAAATATTTCTGTTTTAAAACATTTGTCGACCATAGTTTTCATGTGTCTGACAAACATCTCGCAGAGAGCCAAAAAGCTGAGAAATAAAAGTGGATCTATCCGAGGGCGCTTGTAAAAAAAACTTTAAACAAAAAGTTGATAGAATTTGTTGAAAAAATTCAGAGATAATTATTGTAAGAAAAGATTAATACAAAAATAATATCTCCAATTTTTTAGTAAAATTTATAGATAAAGTGAAAAGAGGTCTTTTTTGATATGGAAATCAAAAAACAATTATAAATTTCTAGAGTTATGATACTCATTTAAATGAGAAAGTCTTAACAAATATAGATGTCTTAAAATTAATTGCTTACTGAGTAATAAACTATAATGGAGATAAGATCTATCACGGTCAGAGTGTGCTATTTAGCTATTCACTTTACTGACTCATAGTTCTCGAACTTTTCGTGTTCTTTTTATAAATATTTCTGTTTTAAAACATTTGTCGACCATAGTTTTCATGTGTCTGACAAACATCTCGCAGAGAGCCAAAAAGCTGAGAAATAAAAGTGGATCTATCCGAGGGCGCTTGTAAAAAAAACTTTACAGAATAAATGAACGGTAAATGTTAAGATATAGTACCTCCTTCCCATATATAGTACATACAGTCAAAATTGCGTGCCAAAGGGTCTGGGAGAGCTGCAATCACACATAGAGACGTAATAATATAATGCGCGTGCAATAGAACCCCTTTATTTGGTATTTCCAAAATAGCGGAAAAGCTCGATCTTGAAAATTGCAATAGAGGAATGAGACTATAACGTTAACAGAAGTTGTCAAATCAGACGTATCACGTAATAAGAAAATAATTGGAGTAAAGCCTAAATTTATGTTCAAGGGAGAATGTTTCCAATTTAAAGGGAGAATATCATCCAGGGTGCGTTCAAAAATACTACCCGTGGGATAGGGTAGCTTATAATTGGCCGCGTTCAGCAAAGAAGCGCTCAGTTATCGTCTTGTTAACACTCGTTATTGATTTGTTGGTTCTAAAAGTAAGAGCCAATCACGTTCGATTGTTACTGAGCAGTTTTCTTTGCTGAACGCGACCTTGACAATTGAAAAAATCTTTACTCCTTTTGTCCTGATTGGTCAATTAAATGCTATTTTATTTTACGGTAGGATTTCCGAACGCATTCCCATTTGAATGGCTATGTCATATTGTGATTACTTTTTATGGGCTCTATTTTTCACTCTTTTTCTCGTTCACGTGATTGCAAATTTACGTGACAAATGTGAGAGCTTCTCTTTGGTGAGAGGAACGGAAGAGTAGCGAAAAGAATCCTCTTTCCTCAGTTTAAAGAAAAACTTGACTACCCTGAAATAAAAAAAAAATTTAGAATATAGATTTTTAGAATAAAAGAAATTGCACGCGAATGTAATGTATGTGAAAAGCAAGCTTACGAGCATTTTGAAGTGGAGAATAAAAGAACAAACCTGTACCGTATATAGTATGTACATCTCCCTTAAAAAAAAAAATAAATAAATAAATAAAAGGAAGGTTGTGTGTATGTGAATTTTTCATTATATATATACAATATTCCGAATTGACACGTGCGTAATATCACCGTGTAGTGTCTAATAGTTACTATAATTTGACACTTTACTTTTTATGTATTACACTGAGCTTTTAATGACTTGTAAGGTTTGATAAAGTAGTGATCATTCATACATGATTATTGAATACATAAACTAATAATAAATAAAAATATTCATTCTTGCCAAAATGTGGGCGGACACTATTCTAATTGTATTTATCAGCATATGTACGGCGTTATTAGGCGAAGGTAAAACGATATAAATTTCATTATATAAATAAAATAAATATATTAATAAGAGTTTGGAAGAAAACGCATATAAAATGTTCATGTTGTTTTAATGTATTTACTTGATGTATTGTTTTTAGGGTTGACATGGTTAATGGTATATAGAACTGAAAAGTATCAAAAATTGAAGGCTGAAGTTGAAAAGCAAAGCAAAAAGCGTGAGTTTACAAGAAATTTCAACTATGCACTGAAGAATACATACATATGTGCTTAAAAAGATTATCTATATAAAACTGTTTTATTTGTTAGTGGAAAAAAGAAAAGAAGCGCATGGCGATTCTTTAGACAAACAGCAGAAAAAGAAGATTGAACGAGAAGAGGAGAGACTAAAGAATAACAATCGTGATCTGTCTCTTGTGAAGATGAAATCTATGTTTGCAATTGGATTTGCATTTACAGCGCTTTTAAGTATGTTCAATAATATATTCGATGGACGAATTGTTGCCAGATTACCATTTGTTCCAATCAGCTGGATACAGGGTTTGTCGCACAGAAATCTTCCGGGTGATGATTATACAGAATGCTCTTTTATATTTTTGTACATATTATGTACCATGAGTATCAGACAGGTAAATCTCATAATCTCATATATATATATATATATATATATGTATATATGTATATATGTATCTAATATATACCAGCTTATGTGCAATGTTTTTTATATATATTCCTTTGATTTTTAGAACATCCAGAAGATACTTGGCTTTGCGCCATCCAGAACTGCAAGTAAGCAGAGTGGCAGTATCTTTGGACCACCACCTCAACAATTTAAATGAATCATATTTGAGTATTCATATTTAAGAAGGAATAATTATTGATGTTTATAGAGATTTTTTGTACATCTTATTGCTCAATTTTAGACATTTACTCTTATGTCCAATTAATCTTTATAACATCAATTTTTTGTTTTGTATATTCCACATTATGAATTATATTTAAATAATGTCTTCAAATTCTTTTTTTCTTTTCTGAAGACCTAAATATATATATAAATAAAATGAAAATATAAATATATAATAATTATTGTATTACCTAGAAACACGCATTACATACAGAATGTTCATAATTTGTTAAAAATATATTTAATTTTACTGTTAAATTTAATTACATTTAAATTTAATAATTTAGCAGAGATAAGAGGGTAAATTAAAGATGGAATATGAACTTCAGTTTAATACTTAATATAAGATATCGAGAGAGATACATATGATATATGAGAAGTTACACGATTAAGGATATTTTGTAGTGCCTTCATGAAATTATTGGGCCATTTGAAAAAATAATTGTGATGGGTATATTTTCATTAAGCGACGCTTTTATACAACACGTTATATACAAACATAACAATCAATCATATACAAAAAGATATAATCAATATTATCTTACATAGTAAAAAACTTGCAATATAATATTACAATGACGGGTTGAATTATAAAGAATCGTATTATTCGATTTTATACATCTCTTGGAAAAATTGGTTCGAATAATATCAGATTGATTATATATAGAACTTCTTTCCTATTTTTAAAGGACATGTATACGGCTCCTATTAAATACTACCGTTCTTGTCTCTATTATTGTGTACCAACTAAGTCTAACAGTCTGTCATTATTAGAATTATTGTATTTTATACATATTATGCAAACATATTTACAAGTATAACCCACACATGGAAATTATTATGATAAAAAGTAGTTTATCCTATTGAAACTTTTGGTGTTTCATTATGCAACGTTATATCGAATATTATTTATTATCAATACCCTTTCTATATTTCAAAATTCTATTGTTTGAAGCACAAAACAATGATGATACCAGACAATTCAATTTCAAGAACATGAATGATGCTAAGTGCAGTCACAAATATAATTCATTTTTCTGTGATTCTTTCTAACAGTCACATGACTCCTGTGGAAAATATAAAGAATCGTAATCTCGGCAGTGGCCACGTGTGGAAAATTCAAACAAAAAGAAAATCTTGTATACGGTATATATACAAGTGTGATGGTTATTATAAAAGTAATTTGAAAATTCAAAATAAAATTATACTAGCAAAAAATCTATATTTTCGAGATGTAATCTAGAGATGTTCTGCTGTCCAGCAGCCGAACCTAGCATGGTCATATCCGATTTTACAACGCATTCATACTCGACGATATCGCATAGTGCTGTCAATATAAAACATTGGATGCTCATCCATTACCTAAAATCGCGGATACTACGCGAGTATCCGCGGGTTTCTAATATATAATATTAATATAATAGTGTGTAATGTGTATTTATATATTAAAAATTCGATCTGACTAATTGAAAAATATTCCATGTTCCTTGATATCTGGTTATCTTGAGATATTAAAATAAAATTACGTAATATCCGAGTAAGATTCTCGAAAGACTTAGATAACCAGATAGATTTCGGATATCCGAAATATCATGATACCATGAATATTGACAGCACTCGAATGATTCGACAAATTTGTGTAAGATACTTATGTTAAGAAGAAATGCCATTATATTTACAAAACTTTCAAGCGCATGGAGTATTATTAAATAGAAAAAATCTATTAATATATTCATGCAATGGATTCTTACAAAAAAAGGAAATAAAATTGCACATTGAGAATTATCACTTTTTTACACGTTTGCGCGTTGATTGCGCGTATACTTTTGGATTTGCTTTCCAAGCGAATCGTCATCGAATATCCCGAGGGAAGATCATTAGAATAATACAGTGTATCATTGTAACGCTGACGGCTGATCCCATCTTTCTCTCTACTTTTTCTTCTCTCGCGGATATCTATCCTAATCGAAGACTCATTGCGTACCAATGATCAATTTCATTATTTAACAAATATCGTTCTCAATTTCATTCTTAAAATGGCGGACAGTTCACACCGGGATGAAGATATTGACATTTATCTCCGATCCGACAATAACCGTTTTTCGAAAACTGTCTGCACACCGGTGGCTGCTTACCGCTTCCTCGCCAGCCACCACCACCGCCTCGCCAACCGCCCCTTGGGGGTCCAGCTCCGCGATATCCCCAACCGGGACCTCCTCTGCCCCTACTGTGCATGGGGGCGCCTCTTGGACCTGGAAAATTAGGTCCTGGACCATACATCGGTCCGGGCGGTCCCTGAAAGTTGGGATTCATATTGTTGAATCCCATATCTTCTGGACACATCATGCCGTAGCCCTCTTGCTGTTGATTGTACATGGGCGGCGGTCCCATCATTCCCGGCGGAACCATCGGACCACCTTCCATTCCCTGATTGAAATTACCCGGCATATTTGCCATTGGATTTATCCCAACATCTGGTACGAGAACCTTGCCATCGCCCGTTCTCCAACCACCACCGCCACCGCCCGGTATCGTTGGTCCCGGCATCTCCTGGGCCATGGGAGCTATATGCGATGGGGGCATCATCTGCTGAGGCATCTGTGGCATCTGACTTATCGTCGATTGAGGTCCCATAGGGGTCATCATGGTTTGTTGATTGTGCGAGAATGTCGTGGGATAATGGAACGTTGTTACGGTCGGTGGTTGCGGTGTCAATTGTGGCTTAGGTTCTGGCCACGGTACCGATGTAAAGTCCTTTTCGCTCTCCTTATTGCCTGTGAGATCGTCCAACGGTATTATTTTAGGATCGGTCATCACATGATGCCGTTCTTCGTCGGGTTCAGCCGCAGAATCTGGGATCCTACGATTTAAAAAAACACAATTTCGAAATTAGGAGTTATTGATTAACTGATGACAAGATTCATATATTCATTATTCAAGATTCATTATTTTGCCTTATTTCTAATGTCTCTAAAATCTTAAATAAATATATATTTTATATGATACTTTTATATAAATAATATTCGTATGTTTATTTTAACATAATACCACAAAATAAAAGTACATTTCTCTCCATTTTATTGTCGCAGAATATAAGTAATGTAGATGAAAACATTCATTAAAATAAAAGTATTGTAGTATACTGAGTTATCAGTATACTACAATACTGACTGCAAACATATACTTACATGCTTCGATTAAAGTAAAGCGCTTGAAGAATGCCCTTCTCGCGAGCATATTGAATATCCTTTTCTTTACTATCCTTGCCAGGTTCTACTAATGGAGGTGGTTGATCAATAGGAATTAAAGGCTTCCACCTTGTTTTCTCTTCCATTAAATCCTCATTATCTAATAAAAAAAATAATACTGTAATGTTATATATATACATAGCAATATAATTTGCAAATATATGAGTGTACTTGATATATATATTTTATATAATTATAAATAAAAAAATTATATTTATATAATTACACATGTGTACGTACTTAATTTTCTGGCCATTTGGAATGCTTCCCTTTCGTTTTGCTTTTCCATCTGTTTCATGTCGGTGAATGTTTTTGTCACATTAACCCTTTCTGTTTCATCCAATTCAAAATAACGTATGGATTCTAAATCTGTCTTCCACTTTAAAATCTTCTTCGGTCCTTTACGTTTCTGAAGTAGCAAAACACTTTTAAGTCCATCTACATATCGTATTTCGGGATAAGGACTAACGTCATCCTTCTTCAATGAGTTCGAAACCATTGAAGAAGCATCTTCTGGTGATTCCGAATCTTTGATATCTTCCACATCTTCCTCGGGTGTCGGTGCTATGAAAAAGATAAATAAATAAATAAATATATTGTTTAAATGAATTATTATAATTTTATTATAAATAATTAATAATTTAATTATTAAATATATTATTATAAATATATTATGTAGAAAAAATTAATTTTACTTCAACATGATGATATATATGTGTACGAATGTTTGTAATATAAAATTGTGTTAATAGTATTATATTAGGGCAATACAAATATATTAGAACATTATATAAATAAGATAAATAGGTACGCGTATGTGAGTTTATAACTGTTTATATGTTTTGTACATTTTTTAAATGAGATGTTTTCAAATAACAAATTAGTTTATTTCTCTTTTGTCTGTATGATAAATTAAGATACTTACTGTTACTTCTGATATCATCCTCGTCTCTACTATCTTTCTCGTCATCAAGCGCCTGATCTTTATCTTTCTTCGTGTCTTCTTCGATATTTTCTTTTTCTCTTTGATCTTTGTCTTCTTCTATTTCTAGAGTATCTTGATAGAACTATAAAACAAAAAATTTACAATATTAATTTATTATTAATCATGTTATACATATGCCATATATAAGAAATATGTTTCTAAATAAAATAAAATCAAATCGATTTTCTCTCTCCCTGCTTTAGCACACTTAATTTGAAGCTTAGAATTTAAAATAATAATAAAAAAGAAATTCGCCAATCACTTATCAAAATTTAATGCGATTGTGCCTTACAAAATGCGCAAGAACAAATGAATCTTAAATTGGTACGACTCCGATTAATTTGATATTAGTTTTCTTGCAGCGACATCCTGAGCACATGTATCCTATATAATTACCTTGAAGTTAGGTTTGAGGGCAACTGGCGATTTTTCTTCGGCATTTGTAGGCGAAGCAGGTGGTGGTGTGCTCTCGCGAATATCGGCGTTAGCGGTTTCTTGTTTTTTAGCTTCCGAAGACCCGTCCTTCGTGATAGAAGTCCTACGCTTACGCTTCCTCGGTTCTTTGCTCTTGGTAGACGCGGTGAGAGCGTCCATGAACATGTCGCTCTCTTGTAGCACCATCGCTGAGAACAAAAATATTAAATATCACTCGCGAATAATTCGCAATAACCGGCTTAAAAATAAATTTTAAAATAGTTTGCACAAATAATAATATTTCAAGATATGCTGCATTATATAGACACATTACATATAATTAAAAAGATATATATGTATATATATGTATATATATACATATATATTTAAAAATGTCAGTAGTTTTTCAGACATTAGTATTTATGGCATTAAAATCGAACAATAAATTATTAAAATATAGAAAAGTCTAAAAAACAATAGTGTAGAATTCATAGAATATCCTAAAAATAATTCCGGAGAAAATAATGAGATCCTGGAAAACAGCAATACGTTTCATCGTGTCTCCCCTAAACATTTATAAATGAGATATTTTTCCCAACACAGAGGCATAACTTTGCAAATGAATTCAGCGCGCGAAGATAATAGAAATTGACATACGTTCTATTTGATTTTTTTATCTAATTTCTGAATTACAGCCATTTATGTCATTAAATAATTATGTTTTTGATAATTTTAACAATGATGGTGTTTTTCAATATATTCCTATAAAGATTATGTTTATATTATATTTGCGCGCCGAATTTACTCCTATATATAAAATTTATGCTCAGGAAAACATGCTTTACATAATTGTTAAATGTTTATGTTATATTTCTAAATAGCAATTTCGTTTCGCACTCGATCCGTTCTGTAAATAAATATGGCTTGAATAGATACTGCCACATAAAGATTGTTAATAATCGCAACATTGTAAGACAATTCGTTGATTACTTTATTGGTAAACAGTATGTATCTGAAAAGTAAAAAATATTTTGCATTTTTCAGTAGCTGCTTCTTAGTAAGCTTCTTACATCTGTAAACATGGACATCTTCTATAATAGCGATAAAAAAACTTGTCTGCTAGAATAAACTCAATAAAGTTAATTTTGTGTTCAATATACCCTGTAATAAAGAAAAAATTTAAATTTAAGCTAGTAAATTTTATAAAGGGTTACTGTATTGCGTGTCCTGCAACAATTATTCCTGCTTAAATCATAACATAAAATAATTTAAACATAATAAAGAAATTAAATAAGAATATATATATATTAAAATAATATATCTAAAAATTAAGAATATTTGTTGATAATGATGGTAATATTACTTAAATGTTTTAGTGATACATGGGCTGTCAGGGATAGATATATATATATAGGTGTAACATAAATATAAATTAAAATATGTAATGGCTTAGAATTTAAAAATAATTATATAAAATTGATATAATTACAGACAACTCTAATTATTAATATTATGTATCATTAAGCTTATATCTTTAGAAGCAATAAATTATTAATTAAAACATTATTCTCTATGTAACGTTTTAAATTTAATACTTATATTTGAGACAGAACGAAAATAACGAGAAAAAACAAATGTGTTTCTCTGAATAGCAAATTTTAATCTTATTATACTTTGAATAATATATATATTTAATCTTATTATACTTTGAATAATATATTAAAAAATGCTTTTATATATAATAATATAATGATGGAATAAAGAAGAAGCGAATAATATTAAATATATAGAAACAAATCTCTCTTCAATATATATACCAAATAAATTAGCTATATTCTAAAATATCATAAATATATACACTTATTGTTAAACTGTTAAAATAAATTTCTGTGGATTAATTTAATATATTACGATATATACATATAAAAAATTAAAACTATATTATTCTTTTACACAAAAATATGTATTACTTCGAATCATTATTAGTATAATATAGAGATGTATAAGATAAATATCATAGGCATTATTTCAAATAATTATATTTTTTATGAAAAAATATACGTGTGTGTATAATTTTTACATTTATTCCATTACTGCATAAAAATTATATAAATGCAATTGCGTGTACATTTCTGTATGAAATAATTATAGGACAAAGAAAATTATAGGCAAAAAAATAATTATATAGGCAAAAAAATAAAAATAATTTATAATTGACAGATATACATCAATTATACATTGAATTGCTCTGCAAAGAAAAAATAAACTCGAATTATTCTAATGCCGAATGAAATTTTGATAATCTTTGTCTGTGACTTTATAATACGAGGATGCAATTCGAGAAAATAGAGATACAGAAAAATATTATTATTTAAATATAATTTAAAAAATATCGCGCCTTTCTTTAAAATTGTGCGATTTAACACAAAAAATAATGTTAAAAATAAGAATTTCAAAAAATATTTAACAATCAACATAAAACATAACGTATCATCATCGTCCATCATGTATAAAAGCTCTTTATCATATAGAACTGTAGTCCCATCTTACAAATAATACGGAAACGCTTTAATTTATAACAAACTACAAATAAAATATAATTCATATTAAAAATAGCTATTTTCAAGCTTCTTTAAACTTAAAGGATACTAAAATAATGTTGTTAAACATTTGTCAATATTTGCATACTATCTAGGTACCTAACTTATATCCGTGTAAATCCAAATAACAGATAGATATTCTAATAGGCCGTGCTCTGACAACATTGATATAATATAAACCCGATAAAAAAATAATTTTTACAAAATTAAGGAAGAGTATACGGGTTGTATTATACAGTCCATTTTTTTTATTTCTACAGAGAAATAATCTGTGGAAAGAAATAAAAAACATGATATTTATCTATTCTCTGAACAGATGATTGTTGCAACTTTTAATAATATAGCGCATAAAACTGTTCTGGACCTTCAGTTTTTAATATATTTGCCTTGTATTTATCAGAAATTATTTGACGATACGACATTGAAACCAGATCTCGTAAGTTTGCCTTTAACATATATAAATTCATGTGCGATTGTTAATAACAGATGTATAAAGCTACGTTATTAACTTGTATACGATACAACACTATGTATACGATACAACGATAAACTATTCTAATCTCCCGAAAAAAGAAACTGGCGAGATTTCCACGTGTATGTTAATATACATATATACGTTAAAAATAAGTTATTACTCTTTTTCTCGTATATATATATATATACACACACACACACACACAGCACACATATACACACACAGGCACACACAGATACACACACACACACACACACACACACATATATCTCATTAAATTAATAATTCGAAAATGTACAAACATTACATTATCTATCATATCTTATCCGTTCAATCGTTATAATTATATAAATTATAAACTCGTTATAACTTATAAAAATGGATATAAATTGGTAAATGTGACAATACATAATAAATTTACTTTAATAAATTTCGATTAATATATTATAGAGATGATTTCTGTTTACAGATTGCAATCGCACGCGCGATGAAAGCTTTGCAGTATTTAAAAATCAATTCCAAAATATAAATAGAAATAGTTTTATCTGTATGTTTATCTGTACGGGAATAACAATTACATTTTATTAAATAACCAATGCAAATAATATTATGAAAATATTTTATCATTATATTAAATTTTCTATGTTTGATAGAAGTTTTTGTCATATTCCAGAAATAAATTTAAACATGCGTTCCGAATAGCAACATCAGACTTTATGATCTGTAATTAAATATCTTGCCAACTAATTGATATATGTCAAATGAGGCAGCAGTTTTGAAATATATTTATTATTAGATGATTTATTATTCATGTGTTATTGTTTGTTTATTAATGCTAATTCACACAGTATAATTTACAATATAAAATGTATCCAATGTAAGAGAATAAAAATATTCTACCTGATTGTATACAAATATTTTGTGTTTTAGAATTATTTAATTAGATTAATTTAAAATTCATTAAGATATAATGGGAAAAATAAATTTATATAAATAATTTTGAGTATGAATTTTTTTAATATGAAAAGAATGTTATATTTTGCGTTAAAAATATGATTTTACTATTCTAGATTATATGTAAATAAATTTTATTAAGTAAAATTTATTATTTTTTTATATTTATAATTTTGATATGTTTTATAAGTTTAAATTTAATAATACTCATTAATTATATCATCAGATTTGATTAATTATATCCTAGGATATCTTCTTAATGCATACATATATGTATAGGTATGATTTTAAATTACGTTCTTTTGCACGCTTTGGAATTATGTAAAAAACGTAACGTAATAATCGTGAAACTAATGTAATTAAACATCATGCGTATATATTTGCATGCTTTCAGATAGAATATTTTTCATCCTCGTAGAGATATCGGATGAATTTCGCGACGTAGACGCCGCGCAAAGAGATATCAAGTGTGCGAGTCGTGTCGCGGGTTGATGTGCGTCGAATGGTTAATAAGTGTCGGTAGAAGCGCGCGACGTCGACTGCGGCAGTTATACGGGCAACGGGACACGTGCGTCGATGTAAGACAGTCGCAAAAACATCAGCTCCGTGCATGCGTCGCGCGACTTGCAATTCTCCGATTACACGTGTCGGATTCGAACACGTTGAAAACGATTCCGATTTATAGATTTTGTCTGTTTCCATTCTTTTTTATTTTTGTCTTTTGTGTATTGCGAAATCTTACGTAATTTCCGAAGCTTTCTTTAAATGGACGAGACTATTCATACGCGACTGTTGCACCAAAATTTCTAGCAAGAGCACAGAAATTATGATTGCGATAATTTGTTCGCAAAACGAGCTCTCGATTCATTCGAATAATACGTTTTGATGATACTGTTTGAACTGTTGAAATTTTTGTAAATATGTATATATATATATATACGTTTTTCCCTCCAAAACGAATGCCATTATTGTTGCAACGTTGAGATAATTCTGTCGCCATTTAAAATTTTGTAATAACTAGTCTCTCTCTCTCTCTCTTTTTGAAAATTTTATGGTATTGTTGCCGTAATAAAATTTAAAAAAAGAAAAAAAAACCGCTGCGCTCAAGCTTCAAAATTTGGCACAACTAACTTCGTCCCTTTCCCTTTCTATTTTTGTTTCTATCCTAGCTAGCAGTTTTCTAATACCTAGCTTTTTCTTTCTCTATCTTTCTCTTCAGTTATCTAACGTAATTATTGGCAAAAAAGAAGGTTCTCTTCACCAAGCTCGACGAATCAGACGTTGTAAAGGGAGCCTGCTGGTCCTAAAGGCTTTCTTGCTCGAAGACGTCGGATATGCAGCTTCAGAAATCGTGCACTTTTAGTGCTACTTTCAATCCATAGGGTCTCCACGCATCGTTCAGTGTGTTAGAAAATATGTATTCTCACAATATTTTCTCTAATTTATCACCGACCTTTTCTTCTTTCTTTAACTATTCCTTTCACCCTCTCTCTTTCTCTCCCTCTTTCTCTCTCTCGTTCGCTCTCTCCCTTTCTCTCTTTTTCTCTATTAAAGGTGTTGGAATAATTTGCCCCACACAAATTTCAATTCTCTCTAATAAATGTGCAAACATTTCATTTGTCATGTACGTACAAAAGGTCATATAATGAATGAAAATTCCATTTTATCCACAGGCCTTGAATGTGTATTCGTATTTTATTGGCAACAAATTTACGAGTCGATATCAAATCGATACGATTTTTTAATGCAAATAAAAAAATTTCAGATTTTCTATTTTCATTTAAACTTAATTTTGAAGAGCGACGCAAATTTCAAAATTTCAGTATTACTGAAACTAATTAATCAACGCGTTGTACATGTTCTAACATTAAAAATCGCCGAGAGGATGGAAATCTGGATGGGCTCACGGTATATATACGATTATTTTGTCTTAAAAGCATTTAACAGCGAGCAAGATATGTAGTATAGCAGAAACCCAAGAGTTAAATATTCCAGATTTCTGATAAATTTATTTAAATGTTTAAATAGGATATATACATGTACAAGGGAAAACGTATGAATAGACAAGACTTTGTTGCCTTACCTAGTTAGAGATTAGAACTATTCCTGTATGGTGGCTTCGTAATCGTTGTGTCACTAATATCGGAGATTAAGAACACATGCCCGCTATCAGTGAGTATCGATAAAACACTTTTCGACTATCTTTGTTCAACAAGAAACTATGTGTTTTTTTAATTCCTTTGTCGAATATCGATTGGAAAAATCGCGGTTCACGCGTTGTAATGAATACTTTATCGAAGATTACCTGCTATCGAAGATTCTTAATATACGAAAAAGTTCGTAGTCGAGTGCAGATCCTAATGGCTTCGTTCTTCTAATGAAAGATGTTAATTTTCGTAGACGGATGATCCGTACAAGAGCTGCTAATTCTCCATGCAGTACGATGGATAAATCGTTACACGGCTTATTATATCTTCTACAAGACGCTAATAATAATTTTTTTGGGGAAGTAGAGAGGATGTACTATTAAGAGGTATTACACTACGGGATATTGCCTGGAAGAAACAATAAGTTTAAAATACATAGGCAAAAATAAATATTTGATGTGACAATACCAAAAAGTCATTGAGACTATCGATAATATTCGCGATACATAAAGATATCGCATTAAATATCGGAGCAGCTTGTATATCTTCTGGTAACATCCATCTGCAAACTCAATATTACAGAGTTAGTTTAGTCATATATAATGCAGCATACCAATGTACAAAGCTTAAGCAGTCATTTGTTTAATCATTATTATTCCATCAACAAATAAGACTTTTAAATCTTATATAACAAAATAATATAGACAGAAAAATCATATTACGTATTATTATAAAGAAATACATAATATATATAAAAATGCATGTATGTATACTAAATACTATAAATAATATATCTGTAAAAAAATGTGTTACAAAATAAATAATGTTTTATTGAAATATTAGTTAAATTTACGTGAGTTACTTAAATTTAACTGAGGGTATATCTAATTTTAAAAAATACACACGTGTTTAAAAAAAGAATATAAATACTTTAAATATTAAAATTTATTAATTTGTTAATTTATAAATTTAGAGCATTTCTTTTCATTAGAATATTTGTATTCTTTTTTTGTAAACATACATGTATGTATGTATTGAATGTTTCTTTAAAATTGCATTTAATATAAAGATGTCTCCAAAATTTTAATTCTTTTCAATATTACATTTTAAATGTTATCATGTAAAATTTGATGAATTTAGTTTTAGTATACATAGCATAATTTCTGACTGAAATTATAGACTGCTTTATCTGAGGACATTAGCGTAATGTTTATATCTGGATTAAAAATATTAAGTAAAGAAAAATATTACATATAATAGAGATCAGGTATTAATAACGAAATTTTATATATAGTTTGTAATAGAATATCAGAATACTTACGTTTTGGTTTTGGTGGTATCAGTTTAATCCCTCCCTTCTTCTCATCGCTTGGTGGTGTCGTTGGCGAATCCAGTGATAGTTTCACCCGTTTTTCCACCAATGGAATGGTTTCTCTCAATGGCGATGGCCTCTTCAAGGGAAATTTCGGAGGTAGAACTTTCTTATCAACGGCAGGATTTGGCTTCTTCGATCTCGGTGGTGGTGGTTTTACTTCTTCCTCTAGTCCCGTGGATCTAAACTTTGAATTAAATGTCTTCACCGTTTTCGGCCGTGTCGCGGAATCCTGGCTATTTTTTCTATTCTCAATGGAGATGGATATATTCTTCTTCTCGGTAGTGAGCTTTGTAACAGTGTCTTTTTTACTACTGTCTACTTTCTCTTTATTTTCTTTCGTACCATCTCGCGACTCAGTCGAGGACTTTCTTCCATTTGTATCATCCTCCGTTCGTTTCTTCGGTATTTTGCCCAACTTGGAACTCAACGCTTGACCTTGCACTTTTTCTAAAGTCGCCTTATCCTTCTCCGCCTGATCCTTTTTCTGCTTCTCCTTCTCCCGTTCCTTGTCTCGCTCAGATTTACTCTTACTTGAACTGTGCTTACTGGATGAACTGGAGTGATGCTTGTCCTTTTCCTTGGAAGACTTATCTTTACTAGAGTTGGAGGTTTTGGAACTATTACTACTGGAACCAGAGCGATGACTACTCGATCTATGGGATGTCGAGTTGCTGCGATGTGTACTGGAACTCGCGCTGTGCTTAGAAGAACTTTTAGACGAAGACGAACCGTGATGATGAGTGCTGCTTTTCTTATCAGAACTGGACTTCTTATCATCTTTTTTATGAGAGTCTCTATTTTCCTTATCACTAGACTTACCGCTATCACTACTAACAATAATATCCTTAGAGTCTTTATTATCTTTACTTTTAGCACCTTCAATATCTTGATTGTCTTTAGAACTAACTACGGTCTGTTTCACATCACTAGGAACATGTCCTGAATTGTCTGATTGTCCAATGTCTACTGTTTCGTCTTGACCACTAGTCGCACTACCACTTTGTCCTGTCTCCTTTACCTCCTCCGTTTCTTGCTTTGCTTCCTGTAAAGCAGGAAGCGTAGCGTCCACAGTGTTTATAACTACTTCTGTACTCGTACCAGATTTGCTTAGAACACTATTTATATTCGTGACGTCCGTTTCCACCTTGGCAAGGACTTGATTACCATCGCGAATGGTAATCTTATAAACAGGAACTGATGACTGCGAAGACGTTGATACAACAACAAAAGATTGCTTTTTACCTTGTTGTTGCGTTACTTGCTGGCCTTTGCCAATAACTTGCACCGTTTGCGACTGTAGCCTTTCTTGTTGTTGCTTTTCTTGATCTTGCTGGATCTGATTTACTGGAATACTAGCGGTAGATGATTGCGCAATTTTGAAGTCTTGAACATGAACAGTTGCATTTTCAGCAATGTCAAGAGTTTGTTGAGAATTTAACAAGTAATGTTGCGGCTGCGATGAAGGAATAACTGCGATTTGTCCTGCAGTAGTATTCGATTGCACTGAAACAGTCATGATTTGAGCTGGCACCGAATTCGGCGCTGCTTCTCCTTTCACAATTTTTAGCCACTGCTCCACAAGTCGAGTAGCCAATGTTCGTACACCTTGATGGCTGCCTTCCTTTGATAAACCTTTAATCAGTTTTGGACAATTGTTACTCTTCAGCCGTTCAATATCTACAGGACAGAGCAGCAAAAGTTCCAGAAGTTCTTGAATAAGAGCCCAATTCTTGGCAAGAATGCCATCAGTGAGCCATGTGTGAATAAGATTCCATCCTCCAGCACTCATAAATCTACAAAAATAGAAATTATAAAATGTAAAATATTATGTTATTATTATAAATAACAAAAGATAAGATAGTATAATTATATTATTGTGAATAATAAAATAATTATAGTATCTCCCATTATATTCTATTTCTAATTTTAATTCCTATCATAAA
This sequence comes from Formica exsecta, assembly GCF_003651465.1. NCBI lineage: Eukaryota > Metazoa > Arthropoda > Insecta > Hymenoptera > Formicidae > Formica > Formica exsecta. The sequence continues at coordinate 300,779 of NW_021849067.1, read as the reverse complement.
ATGCCATATAAAAGCAATGTGTGTGTTCTAAAGACAATAATCTGTAATAATTAAGCCTTAAAACTATTTTTATGGATACACATACATAGATTAATATTTCACAGATATTAAATATTGTAATAATGAAAATAAATAATAATAGAATAATAATGAAATATTTATAGTTGCATATATATTTGTAATACAGAATCACTAAAATCAATCTATTAAAAAGACTCAACAATGTGTACAATTCTATACTTGTACCAGATAAGTTGTTGAAAAAAATTGATGTAAGGCTCGTATCAGTAAAAATGGCACATTAATAAGTACCATCTAATGGTTCTGAACCTTTTATATTTACTCTTGCATGTTCTATATTTTCTTTTCATACAGGTATATGAATTACATATACTTGTATGTCTTTACATGCCAAATGACAAATTTCTTTTACACAATTGCTCTATTAGTATCATAAAGACGAATAGAATAAAATATTTTTAAAAAAAGTTAAATAACTATTTTAATATTATTTGCATAGATTTAAGTACTTACTGACTAAGCAAATCCGTATTAGTAGTTTTCAATATCTGTATATAAATGCATTTCGAGACGAGTTTCTTAGAAAACTTCGTCATTAAATTAGCTAAGCGATGAACTTCCTCCTTACTCTTAATGCCTCCTGTTGGACCCAATAAAACGCTAAGGCATTTAAGTAAAGATAGGGGGTCTATACGTGGCTGAAAATACAATTTAAGAAAAAAAACAAAACATTATTAATGCAATCATCATATAAAAATATAAATTATGCTTACAAATTTAAAATTTAATAACAAGAAAATATTAAACAAAATATAAAAATATACATGTTCAATTTTTGAAAAAAATTTCTTGTGAGTTATCTGATTTCAGACTTTTTCATTAATATTTCCAGACAAAATTAGAATATTTCTACAGATAAATTTAATACAAATTTTTATTAAAATAATTATATTATATTATTAATATATCAAATGTAAATTTAAAAAAATTAAGTAAATTAGTAAATAGAAAATTCTATCAAAACTAGAACATTTGAGAAAATATCCAGGTAACTGGATACTCTTGACTATTAGTCATGACTAACAATATAGCGAAGTATATGCGAATTTCTTGAATATTATACAGGCTATTTGAACGAGATTATTTGGATAAATTTGAATAAAGATATTTAGCTATTAGATGTAAATATTGTTGACATTAATAAAAGAATCAATTTTTCAAATTTCATATGTTCCTTAAAAGTCATTATCTCTTTCTCTTTTATTCATATTTACTATTAAATATAAAAATAATTTTACATAGACTATTCATGCATAAAATTCGTAACTTTTCTTTTGCTATATATTCCCACTTATAATTATATTATATTATTTCACTTATAATTATTTTCTATATTTACCAATTATATATTTAATGATAAAAATTCATAGAACATTATATACAGACGACAACGGTGAACTGAATAATCTCGTACGTTGTAATTATACGGATACGTAAGAACAAAAATAGAATACGAGGTCACGCACACACGAAAGGAGCAAAGGTTATTGATCTCTCGCAATCGCCAAATCTACTAGGTGGCGCCATCGTTGCTCACGATATATTCGCAGATAGAAAAATTTGCAATTTATATTTAAAAAAATATGCTACTCACCATTTTGTTGAGATTTAAAATGTTTCAGAGCATCTTCGGGACCAGGTACATATTCATCGCGCGTATCTGCAACGAAATATAAAATACTTGATGACTATGTACGGCTCGGGTAACCGACGCACTCTTCACGCCATATTGTTGAACGGATTCTCACAGATTCGCACGAATTTACCGAAGGACGAACGATGGTGACTCGAAAAAAATGGCTTGGTTTTTTTCCTTTTTTTCGGAATCTCGATCGTCTAATACGTACGATGTACCTATTCTACATGGTTAAACCCCCCGATCCCTCGCTTACATATGGTACCACGCAATTTTCATCGAGCCGTATAATGTAATCGGAGATGACCCGGATCGTGCGATTACGCGAGAGAATTTCCGTGCCTGGATTGCGTTCTACATGGATTATGATTGCGTAATTACAATTATCTCGTGCTCTTTCGCTAGAAAAGCTGATGTGCGAGACGCAAAAATTGGGATGGTCGCTCGTTAGAATTCTCAAAAAATGCAGGCGCAGATACGAGTCCTTCTTACAAACGAACGGTTCTTCTCACTCGTCAGACTAGCCCCGAATATCCGCTGCGCAACCGCGGTGCGCATGCCCCACCCACGCGACCGACCAATCGGAGCAACGGAAGCCGTTTCCTCCTCTCCCCGCGACCAATAACGGTCTCACCCCGCGCTATGACGTAGCCTCGTTCTATTTATGTAACACGATAGAATGTCGTGAAACCGTACGTTTCTTTCCTCGGACTCGTTTCGTACCTACGAGAAAACTGACACTTTTTCCCTTTTTTTTCCAGCACTTTTTTAATAGAAACTTTTTCTTAGATTATCCCTTTCTTTCTTGAGATTCGACTGGCACTTGTACGCGTTGACTTTTTCGAGCTTTGTCGCGTGAGATATAGAGTCCACGTATATATACATATGATTACGTCACTCTACATTATTCACCTCGAAAATCGGACATATCATTTAATAAAAATCAATTATACGGCGTAACTGTCAGCAAAGCTTTCTCAATAATCTCTCAAGACCTCAACGGAAATTATATGCTATTCTCGATTCTCTGTCGCGTTTCTTTTCTTTTGCATATTGCTTTTCTTTTCTTTTTTTTTT